>NW_017670597.1:386612-454283 GCF_001879085.1 Nicotiana attenuata
AGGCCGCTCGCAGAGAAACAGGTACCCCAGGGACAGCCAACTCGGGTGATGCCCCGTCCTAAGAAATACAAGCCCGGCCAGTGCCGCTAGAAGCTCCTTCGCATGGTGGGTCTCGGACCCTCTTGCCGCTGCCGGCTCTCGGCTCGAAAGCCGACGATTCCATTTCTTCTCCGGGAAAATGGTGCCTCACCCCGAGGAGCCGCCCGATATCTGCAAAAACAACGCGTCCAGCGTAGATGAGATGGGAAAATACCGCCTCAGGTACATATTGACAAAAAAGCAACATACGCACTTACCTTGATGATCCACTCCCCACCTGATGCGAGACATAGCTCGCCACCTGCGTTCATCGCAAGACGAATGGGTCACCAGCCTCCGAACCCAGCCGGGCAAATCGTGAACTTGACCCGGCACCCATGAAGTTGCTGCAATAAAGGGAATAATACTGATTACTTGGCCGATTTTCGCTATGAACAAAAACTGAAGGAACGGCAAAAGCGCCTCACTTACGCGCGTAATTCCACCCTTCGGGGAACGGCAGGAAATCCACAGGGATGACATCGGTCGTCCTGACTCGGACAAACCAACTGACCCACCCTCGATCTCCCCCTTCATCATCGTCAACAACGAAGGGCGTGGGCGAGCGATCCCTTAAGGTTAGCAGACCTCGATGGTGGAAAGGCCGATACAGCCTGATGAGATAGTCAAGCGTGAACTCAAGTCCGGCCTTCTCCGCAAAAAAATCTCATCATCAGCACCGTCCGCCAAAGCGACGGATGNGCAGGAGAGAGCCTTGCCAATCAGCTGGGGACCAAAACAAGCTATCACGCCAAGCTACAACGGCCCATAAGAAATAGAAGGCATTTAAAAATCCCGAAGGACGACGGTGGGACCAAAAAAGCCCATGTCAATCGGTGGGAAATCAAAGCAAACACTCACGTCCAAGATTAATATCAGCAATCAACAACACAAAGGAATACATTTGAAGAGCCTCGAAGGGCATGAAAGCATAAGGAAATAGAGAAAACTCGAAAGCAGAGGTCAACAAAGTTCATTTCTCATTTATAAGATTTTCAAGTACAAAAGCCCCTGAAGGGTCACAACATTCAATTACAAAGCCCCGGAGGGACATCACATACAAAGTACAAAATCCTACAAAGGGTTCCCAATACACATACGACAAAAGAGGATACAAAAAAAAGGGACCTAAGGTCTACTCTACCCTCGAGGGCATGCCGCCGACAATCTCACCCCGGTCCCCCGAAGGCATTTCAGGGACGAAGATGAAAAAGAAGGCGAAGGGAGCAGAAGGGATGAAAAATCGCAATAGCTCTTCGAAGCTCGAAGACCCTCATTAGCAAAGGAAGTATCGGAGAGACGATGCGCCGAATAGCCCTCGGTCCTTCTTGCACGGCTACTTCAAATACACTTCTTCAAGCAGCGAGTCGTGCAAGCTCCCGGCTCAGGGCAGAGTTCCACATCGAGCCGGGGTATGAAGGTGAGCAGCGGTGGGTATTCCGAGCCCCCTTTTTAGCAGCGGTGCATAATCCGAATAACCATCTGAGCAAAGGTGAAACCGACTCTTCTCCCATCGTTGTTTCGAGCCAACGATAGCAGCAGCAGCCAACGTATAGTGTTTACGTTCAATAAAGGTGGACCCCGTCAGAAGGCCTCAATATGGCAGACCGGAAGATCTCCCCCAAACAGCCTTGAGATAGAAGGCTCCCATCATGATAATCAAAGACAAAGGAAGACGATGGGAAGGAAGAAGCAAAACGTATCAGCAGAAGTGTTAAGATGAAAGTATGCAATACCACAAAACGCCCTCATTTATAGGGAGGAAACGACACGGTCATCGATGCTCTGAAAGATTGACCGACGAGTATAATTACTACTTTCTTGAAAAACCAAACCAACGGCAGCACTTTTGCCTCGAGGAGCGGAAATGATAGGACGTCGAGCAGGGATCTATGAGACACGCCAACGGTTACGAAGGATTGCGCCGCGATCTAAATCGCCATTATAGCATCGCCAAAGGGAGCTCGAGGAGTTGAGTGTCGGAATCATTTCCCATCACTTCGTCATGAGAAACGCGGAGACTATCTATACGCGGTAAAAATCAGAAGACTTGATTTTCGCTATCAAGACAATTTTGGAAGCCCTCCTCGAGACCCCGAGGATGGGAGGCCACGATCGAGTTCTCGGCCTCAGGGCTCGTCGAGGTCCGAATCAAAGAAAGTAGGGACCGAGGTCAGGGTGAGAGGAGATGCCTCCGAAGCACATGGCTACACCTGACAGTGTCGGTCTATCTGTAGCCTACTGAGATGATGTGCGATAGGTCGTTCCATCTTTCCACTCTTATAAATAATATATGCACATTTTACTGAGTCCCCTCGCCTATATAAGGGGGACTCACCCCACCTTGTAAGGGACTGATGTTGGTCCACTTCTCCAATAAGCAATAATATCTCTCTCTATCTCTTTCTTCTAAGTTAACTGTGTTCTTCGACCCCGAGGTCGCCCTAGAATTTTATTATTCTTCATTTGTTCTTCGTCATTTAGCTCAAGATTGACAGTATAAAGCTTTGTATACACATACTTATCTGTTATCCCCTTCCCGACTTCCCTAGATAAGATTACCTCCGATAGGCCCGAGGTAGGCTCGAGGCCTGGCCCCGAGGTATCTACTGGCTTGTTCTAAGCTCGGGAATGCCCCTTTATGGGTTTGATTGTTATTTTGACTAGCTCGATCTTTACTGTCTTACTCCATATTTAACACTAATCACCCTTCCAAACTAGCTCGGGAATAGATCACGTATTTTTAGAATCCTATTTATAAATATAATTGTTGTTACCATTTTCACGGTAAACAGCTAACTCAAAGGGCTGCAACTTTCTTGTTTTACGTTTTTCCAAATTCAAAACGGAACAGGGTGAAAAACGCGGTCGAAACCGCGATCACGGACCTGGTCGCGAACTGAGGCAGTGCACTTGTTAATATGCGCGGCCACTAGCGCGGTCACTAGCGGGCCCGCGCTGTCCAGGCCTGTAAACTTGTCCTTTTCTACATTGGAGAAGGTATAATTGTTTGGGCCCTACCCGTACCTTGGTATATATACATGGAAAAAACGGTAAGTTTTAGTAGGAAGTTAGGTACGATATTTTTTTACAATGGAAGTTTCGACCTAACGGGAAGGTCGAAGAGGACACAAAATAGGAAGCGAAAAGGCGGGGGAANTTGCCTTAACGGTTCCGAAGTGGTCTCCATAACTGAAGCAGAACTAACAAAATAAAGCAAAGAAGCACAGACGTTTTTTGCACTTTAGAAGATAGGGATCCCTATGCCGAAACGGAAGAACAGCTGCCCAAAAATAGTGAAGTCTCACAAAAGGGCCGAAGCCACCCCTCTTATATACAAAAAGTAGCGGCGAAGTCACCTACCAGATGTAAGCTCCACGAAGCCAATGGCCTCGATACGCGTCGGCGGGTCAATATCCGACCTAGGAGACATCCTCCAACGGACGACCAAGCTCGAGGATCCACGCGAATCATCTCCATGATCCAGGTAGTGTTGCACATTTGGAGCCTCCGTCCACCAAGAAGCAGGATCGTGATAAGCTCCAGGGTGCCAATGCCAAACTCAAGGCGTGCGCCCGGGATCACAATTCCCTCCCCGAAGGAACAAACCCGAAGAAGCTCCGATCTCCAAAGCTCTACCAAGCCCCAAAGGAGCGCCCTGCGCATAGGCAAACTCCTCAAACGGAAGCCAACCTTACATTCTTCGAAAGAGTTATCCATATCAAAATCAACAGGGCCCACCGAGGCGCCCAGGGATGACCTTCATCCGGGGTATCGTTCCCGAAGGCCCCAAAATTTGATGCAAGATCTCCAAACGAACCAGCGGGCCCCAACAGCTCGAGCCTATCCGGTCGGTCCCTCGCCAAACCCAAGTGCAACAAAAAAGAAAGCAGGAAAAGGCCTTGCCAATTAGCTGGGGACCAAAACAAGCTACAACAGCCCACAAGCAATAGAAGGCACTTAAAAATCTCGAAGGGCGTGAAAGCAAACAAGCACCAAAGGAGAAGCAGAGATCTATCTCATGTGGCCCGAAAGGACCATCTATGCCCAGATCAACAAGGTCTCCGGGGTACCCGAAGACGATGTACATCCGGAGCAGTGCCCCCGGAAGCCCCGGAACTCAACGCGCGATCTCCGGATAACTCGGGAGACTCTTATAAGCACCAACCCGTCAGACCGACCCAAAGTTGTCCCGAAGGACGACAGTGGGACCAAAAAAAGCCCATGTCAATCGGCGAGAAATCAAAGTAGACACTCACGTCCGAGATTAATGTCAGCAATCAGCAACACAAAGGAATACATTTGAAGAGCCTCGAAGGGTATGAAAGCATAAGGAAATAGAGCAAACTTGAAAGTAGAGGTCAACAATGTTCATTTCTCATTTATAAGATTTTCAAGTACAAAAGTCCCCGAAGGGTCACAGCGTTCGATTACAAAGCCCCGGAGGGACATCACATACAAAGTACAAAAGCCTACAAAGGGTTCCCAATACAGATACGACAAAAGAGGATACAAAAAGAAGGGACCTAAGGTCTACTCTACCCTCGAGGGCATGCCGCCGACAATCTCAACCCGGTCCCCCGAAGGTAGCATTCAAGGGACGAAGACGAAAAAGAAGGCGAAGGGAGCAGAAGGGATGAAAAAGCGTAATAGCTCTCCGAACCTCGAAGACCCTCATTAGCAAAGGAAGTATCGGAGAGATGATGGGCCGAATAGCCCTCGGTCCCACTTGTACGGCTGCTTCGAACAACTTTTCTTCGAGCAGCAAGCCGTGCAAGCTCCCGGCTCAGGACGAAGTTCCACGTCGAGCCAGGGTACGAAGATGAGCAGCGGTGGATATTCAGAGCCCCCTTTTGAGCAGCGGTGCATAATCCAAACAACCATGTAAGCAAAGGTGGAACCAACTCTTCATCCATCCCCATTTCGGGTCGCCGAGTGCGGTAGCGACTTATGTACGAACGACCGCGGCAATCTCGGAACAACATGCTTATAATAAATAGAAGCAAGCCCGGTAGAAGGCCTCGACGCGGTTCGAAAAAACTCTTCCAAACAGCCTCGGGATAGAAAACTTACGTCATAATGATAGTCAAAGGCAAAAGAAGGTGATGGGAAGGAAGAAATAAAACATACCAGCAAAAGTGTTAAGATAAAAAATATAATGCCACAGAACGCCCTCATTTATAGGGGGAAACGACACGGTCATCGATGCTCTGAAAGATCGACCGACGGGTATAATTACTACTTTCTTGAAAAAACAAACCGACGGCAGCACTTTTGCCTCGAGGAGCGGTAACGATAGGACGTCGAGCAGGGATCTATGAGACACGGCAACGGTTACGAAGGATTGCGTCGCGATCTGAATCGCCATTATAGAATCGCCAAAGGGAGCTCGAGGAGTCGAGTGTCGGAATCATTTCCCATCACTTCGTCATGAGAAACGCGGAGACTATCTGTACGCGGTAAAAATCAGAAGACTTGATTTTCGCTATCAAGACAATTTTGGAAGCCCTCCTCGAGACCCCGAGGATGGGAGGCCACGATCGAGTTCTCGGCCTCAGGGCTCGTCAAGGTCCAAATCAAAGAAAGTAGGGCCCGAGGTCAGGGTGAGAGGAGATGCCTCTGAAGCACAAGGCTACACCTGATAGTGCGGGTCTATCTGTAGCCTACTGAGATGACGTGCGATAAGCCGTTCCATCTTTCCACTCTTGTAAATAATATATGCATATTTTACCGAGTTCGCTCGCCTATATAAGGGGGAATTACCCCACCTTGTAAGGGACTGATGTTGCTCCACTTCTCCAATAAGCAATAATATCTCTCTCTCTCTCTCTCTCTCTCTCTTAATTGTGTTCTTCGACCCCGAGGTTGCCCTAGCATTTTATTGTTCTTCATTTGTTCTTCGTCATTTAGCTCAAGATTGACGATATAAAGCTTTGTATACACATACTTATCTGTTATCCCCTTCCAGACACCCTCAATAAGATTACCTCCGATAGGCCCGAGGTAGGCTCGAGACCTGGCCCCGAGGTATTTACTGGCTGTTCTAAGCCCGGGAACTCCCCTTTACTGGTTCGATTGTTATTTTAGCTACCTTGATCTTAACCGTCTTACTCCATATTTAACACTAATCACCCTTCCAAACTAGTTCGGGAATAGATCACGTATTTTTAGAATCCCATTTATAAATTTAATTGTTATTACCATTTTCACGGTAAACACCATTATCCAGGAGGGTCCGTGAAAACCTTAAATTAAAATCCCATTATCCAGAGGGTCCGTGAAAACTTAAACTAGAATCCCATATCCAGGAGGGTCCTGAAAACTNTCGAGCCGGGGTATGAAGGTGAGCAGCGGTGGGTATTCCGAGCCCCCTTTTTAGCAGCGGTGCATAATCCGAATAACCATCTGAGCAAAGGTGAAACCGACTCTTCTCCCATCGTTGTTTCGAGCCAACGATAGCAGCAGCAGCCAACGTATAGTGTTTACGTTCAATAAAGGTGGACCCCGTCAGAAGGCCTCAATATGGCCCGGAAGATCTCCCCCAAACAGCCTTGAGATAGAAGGCTCCCATCATGATAATCAAAGACAAAGGAAGACGATGGGAAGGAAGAAGCAAAACGTATCAGCAGAAGTGTTAAGATGAAAGTATGCAATACCACAAAACGCCCTCATTTATAGGGAGGAAACGACACGGTCATCGATGCTCTGAAAGATTGACCGACGAGTATAATTACTACTTTCTTGAAAAACCAAACCAACGGCAGCACTTTTGCCTCGAGGAGCGGAAATGATAGGACGTCGAGCAGGGATCTATGAGACACGCCAACGGTTACGAAGGATTGCGCCGCGATCTAAATCGCCATTATAGCATCGCCAAAGGGAGCTCGAGGAGTTGAGTGTCGGAATCATTTCCCATCACTTCGTCATGAGAAACGCGGAGACTATCTATACGCGGTAAAAATCAGAAGACTTGATTTTCGCTATCAAGACAATTTTGGAAGCCCTCCTCGAGACCCCGAGGATGGGAGGCCACGATCGAGTTCTCGGCCTCAGGGCTCGTCGAGGTCCGAATCAAAGAAAGTAGGGACCGAGGTCAGGGTGAGAGGAGATGCCTCCGAAGCACATGGCTACACCTGACAGTGTCGGTCTATCTGTAGCCTACTGAGATGATGTGCGATAGGTCGTTCCATCTTTCCACTCTTATAAATAATATATGCACATTTTACTGAGTCCCCTCGCCTATATAAGGGGGACTCACCCCACCTTGTAAGGGACTGATGTTGGTCCACTTCTCCAATAAGCAATAATATCTCTCTCTATCTCTTTCTTCTAAGTTAACTGTGTTCTTCGACCCCGAGGTCGCCCTAGAATTTTATTATTCTTCATTTGTTCTTCGTCATTTAGCTCAAGATTGACAGTATAAAGCTTTGTATACACATACTTATCTGTTATCCCCTTCCCGACTTCCCTAGATAAGATTACCTCCGATAGGCCCGAGGTAGGCTCGAGGCCTGGCCCCGAGGTATCTACTGGCTTGTTCTAAGCTCGGGAATGCCCCTTTATGGGTTTGATTGTTATTTTGACTAGCTCGATCTTTACTGTCTTACTCCATATTTAACACTAATCACCCTTCCAAACTAGCTCGGGAATAGATCACGTATTTTTAGAATCCTATTTATAAATATAATTGTTGTTACCATTTTCACGGTAAACAGCTAACTCAAAGGGCTGCAACTTTCTTGTTTTACGTTTTTCCAAATTCAAAACGGAACAGGGTGAAAAACGCGGTCGAAACCGCGATCACGGACCTGGTCGCGAACTGAGGCAGTGCACTTGTTAATATGCGCGGCCACTAGCGCGGTCACTAGCGGGCCCGCGCTAGTCCAGGCCTGTAAACTTGTCCTTTTTCACATTGGAGAAGGTATAATTGTTTGGGCCCAACCCTACTTGGTATATATACATGGAAAAACGGTATTTTGAGGAAGTTGGACATATTTTTTACATGGATTCGACCTAAGGAGGCAGAGACACAATAGGAGCAAGGCGGGGAATTCTTCTACGAGTTTTTCCTTCCTCTTCCTATTTTTCATTGTTGGTAATGACTTTTAGTATTGTAGTTTTACATACTATTATGAATAGCTAATTTGTTATCTAGGGTTTTGATGGAACCTTTTGAAGGATAAATTCTTGTTATGTTTTTATATAATTGAGCCGTAGTATTTTCTCTATTTGTTCAACTATATTATTCTTGTGGTTGATTGAAGAGCCCTCAATTAGCTGTGCCTATTTAGTATGTATTACTCGGGAGAGAGTGCATATTAGGTAGTTGTTGATCAACATCACTCCCGACGTATGTGAGGAATCAATAACCAAGTGTTTAAAGGTGGGATTAGGGATAACGAAACCTTGGGTGCGATCTAAGTGAGCTGTAATTAAAGCCAGCTAGCATAACTTGGGAGAGTATGTCTAGTAAATTGTCGTAATTACTCGGGAGAGAATTACAACACGTAGAGCGCTCATGATCGGTAGAGAATACTTAGGCGAAATTATAGAAGACATAGCGGGAAGGATTCCGACAATTGGGGAAATCATAACTCTAGACCTCCTTTATATTTTCTCCAACCTGTAGTATCTTTAGTGTTAAATTATTATATTAATTTGTTAGTTAGTTAGTTAAACACAATAATCTTAATATCTATAAGTTAGGAATTGTTCAAGCTTGTATTCTTGGTGATAGTGAACAACTGTAGCTAAGCCTTAGTTCTCTGTGGGATTCGACTCCGGACTTATAAACCGGATTATATTTGCAGCGACCGCTTATCCTTTTTAGGACTAGAGTTTGGCGTGATCAAATTTTGGCGCCGTTTCCGGGGAACTAACGGTGTAGTTGTAGGTGTACATATTGCTAGGTTTCAAGTTTGAACTTTTATTTTTATTTTTTGTATTTGATTTTTTTTTTGTTTTACTTATTTATTTGAGAAACATGGAATCTTGAAATTATGAGAGTTTTGATGTTGGTAATTCTACTTTTGATCCTTCTTGTGCGTTTAGTGGAGGAAACCACCCTGGGCAAAATTATCAAAATATTTCCGAGAGCGAGTTATGTGCACCAACTCAATCTTATGTGTGGAATGTGTGCGATATGTGTGGTGGTCAAGATGGTCGCTTTCATGGTTGTGCTTATATTTCTTATCTTCCCCCAACCCCTTACTTTGATGGTTATTCTTTTTCTTGTGAAGTTAATAGGAACAAAGAACCCAGGTATGAGGACCTGAAAGAGATCGAGGATATGCTAAAGTGCCTTATGGAACAATATGATGAGATACAACTGCGGGTACAAAGGCAAGGGGAAACTATTCACAACTTGGAGGCTCAAGCGAATAAATTAATTGAACCTTGTAAAACGCAACAAGTTGACATTGTGGATAGTAGCCAATATGAGTATGAATTGACTGCAGAAATTGCCATTATACTGGAGGATTTAAAAAAATACGAGGATGAGCTAGAGGAGGAGGTTAGAGTAGAACACCAACAATCTATCCAGCTAGAATTTGAGGATGCCGATGTCGAAGAAGTAATACTAGAGTCAACCAGGGACATTGAAGATACAAATTTAGTTGACTCTTGTGTGAATGATGTTGAGGATGTTGAAAGTCCTGAAGTTCATGTGTTTGAGCGCATTGGTCCACACTCCAAGCATTTTTCCACATTATGTTTGGATGATGATATGGAAATAGAGTCATCCTAGCCAATTGAAGAGTCAAGGAATGAGGAACAAGGTGCATATATTCTGGAATTCTTCTTGCCAGAAAGTCAGGATTACATACCTCTTACAAAGGCCAAGGAGTGCAGAATACTACATTATTTCCTTGGGCCAGTTAGATTCATTCCACCGCCCCATGACCATAATCATAAGCTTGAATCAAAATTTGGGGTTCAATTCATAAGCTCGAGGTGGAGGCAAAAAGTGATTCACGTCGTGCCGCGACGTTAAATCAAGCGCTTGTTGGGAGGCAACCCAGCTTTATTTTTTTTTATTTTTTTTTATTATTCTTGTAGTGTCGATTTTTGATTTTTAGGAGCATGGAACGCAAAGCCATTGGAAGGATGCAACAACAAACCAGATGGTATGGTTGGAACTAAGTGTGAGGTACCCGCACGAAGGACCAGGCCTGGGAGAAGTCTGAGTACCCCATGAGATGCTAGTGCTCCGGCCTTTGTCCTACCAGGGAGTTTCTCTTACCCTCTTATAGTTATGATGTGCATTGGGGACAATGCACAATTGTACGTGTAGGGTGAGGAGATTGTCTGGGTGACTTTCCATGCCACTTTAGCTGTGTTAGTTTAATTAAATAATATTTTTTTTTAAAGATTGGACTTTTCCCGACGATGGGTCTATTAGAAAATTTTCTTGAGGGATTTATGTCTAAAGAAAAAAAGACAAAAAAAAAAGATTTTCTTTTGTTAGGTAGTGTAGCAATTACCCCTTGGTTTTTCTTTGTGCCGCGGTTCTTTTCCAAGTGTTTTGTTTGAACCGGGTGTAGATAGTTTTTTTTTGGGGAGTAGGAGCCATTGTGTTGTGCTTTGAATTGAAGCAATATCTCTTGACTTTGTTATGCCTTGAGAATAGTAAGTACTTTGGCTGTGACGCTTAGGCTCAGTTTTTGACTCTTGTATAAGTACCTTAAATTGTATGACCTTAACTTTGCTTAACTGCTTTGTCTAGAGTGTCTTGATGAGTCCAATCCTGAGGAGTTATGTGCCATGTGTGTGTAAGGTTTTGCATTATTCTGTGCATTGCATTTGATGCCTAGAACTTGCCCCGCGTGTTTGCAAAGCGAAATAGTAGTTTTGTTCAGTCTTGGAAGTGATATAGGCGTTTCTTTGTTGAGCCAGATATGTATATTTTACCCGTCTAATTGTTATGTATCGTAGTTAACCCCTTTGAGCCTGTAATCATGTTTTTTTGGCAACCACATTACAAGCTTTACCCATTTGTTTGAATTACCCATCTATTTGAACCTTCTAACCTCTCATGAGCACTTGAATTGTTATGAACTTTGTAAAAGTTAAAGTGTGGGGTGGTTGGTTTGGCTTTTGAGTGGAGCTAATGAAATAAGGAGAAAGGTGCGCTGTTTTGAAAAAGTAAGAGCCACTTGAATTGAAAAAAAAATATATTTGTATTGTTGTCAAAAAAAATATTCCTTGATAAGTGGTGACTCTTGATGTAATTTTGCTTAAAGAAGTATGGGATAATATACATTGAGGTGAAGGTGGAGTTTGGTTTGACATAAGTATGGGGTTTGAATGTTAAAGTATATGTATTAAAGTGCTTAGGGAGGTGTAGTCACTCTTATATCTAAATGTATCCTACCCGTCCCGCAGCCTACGTTACAACCAAATAAAGTCCTACTTGATCCTAGACTGAATAAGCTCGATTAGTAGAGTAGTACACTACGGGCAAGCCTATGGTGCATCATTTGTGTCATATGAATGTTATTTCTGAGAGTGAGTGAATTCTTTCTATCTTGAGTTCCTAAGTGCTCTTAAATTTTATTGTGCGGAACTACTCTCTTTTGTTGTGTGAGGGCACTTGATTCATGAAGGAGAGGTAATGTCAGTGACCTCTATGTTAGGATAAGTGGGTGAGTTGTGAATAATGCGTGGTACTTGTGAGTCAAATCTTGAGGTGAATATGTTACGCTTTTGTGCTTAGTCTATTTTAAATATTCTTGGTGTGATGAGTTAGGAGAATTGTTTAAAAAAAAAGGTCGTGTCTACATAAAGTGTAGCTTTGTTGCTCGAGAATGAGCAATGGTTTAAGTGTGGGGTGTCGCGCTTCATATGGAGTGAACTTCTTACTCGGGTAATAGATAGTTTGTTCCTTTCTCCCTGTCTCGTCGTGCTACCCCAGAATGCAGCCAAAGGCTCCATCTAGCACTGCAAGGTAGAGTAGCAAGGGTCTACCAGGCTCTGGCGGGACCAAGACTGGTGGTGTTGATAAGTACTCCTTGATCTTGTCGAAATCCTTTTTACAATCTTCAGTCCAACTAGTTGCAGCATCTTTCTTCAACATCTTGAAAATTGGCTCACATATAACTGTGGACTGGGCTATAAACCGGCTGATGTAGTTTAGCCGTCCTAGAAAACTCATTACATCTTTCTTACTCTTCGGTGGTGGCAACTCCTGGATGGCTTTGACTTTTGACGGATCCAATTCTATCCCTCGGCGACTGACAATGAACCTAAAAAACTTTCCGGTAGGAACCCCGAATGCATATTTTGCAGGGTTTAGTTTCAGGTTGTATTTCCGCAGTCTGTCAAAAAACTTCCTCAAATCGGCTATATGATCTATGGCTTTCTTGGATTTGGGGATGATGTCGTCCACATATACCTCGATCTCCTTATGTATCATGTCATGAAAAATGGTAGTCATATCCCTCATGTAGGTGGCCCAGCATTCTTTAGACTGAATGGCATCATCTTATAACAGTATACTCCCCATGGTGTAATGAAAGCCGTTTTCTCAGCGTCCTCTTCGTCCATCCGGATCTGATGGTAACCGGCAAAGCAATCCACAAACGACTGGAGTTCATGTTTGGCACAATTGTCGATTAGGATGTGTATGTTTGGAAGTAGGAAATCATCCTTTGGGCTGGCCCTGTTGAGATCCCGATAATCAACACAGACCCTGACCTTCCTATCCTTCTTTGGAACTGGCATGATGTTGGCTAGCCAAGTTGGGTATTCAACCACCCTGAGGACCTTGGCCTTGATTTGCTTAGTAATATCCTCCTTGATTTTCAGACTCATGTCAGGCTTTAATTTCCTGAGTTTCTGCTTCACTGGTGGACACGTTGGGTTTGTGGGCAACTTGTGAGCCACAATGGATGTACTTAACTCGGTCATATCATCGTATGACCATGCAAAGATATCCTCATACCCTTTCAAGAACTGTGTGTACTCTTCTTTTTCTGATGGCGACAAGTGGATGCTGATGCGGGTTTACTTGACAGTTTCAGAATCTCCCAAGTTGATTATTTCTGTTTCGTCCAGATTGGACTTAGGCTTGTTCTCAAAGTCTTCTACTTCTCTAACAATTTCTTCGGGTATGACATCTTCTTCTTCCGAATCACTATCCTTTTGTTGCGTCGTCTCATTACGTGTCACAGTTGTTGGTTCATTGAGACAGGAAATGGTAATGCTGTATAGATAAAGATATGAGAGAAAAATGGTAATAATAAATATTGATTCATTGAAGCATAAAAGAGATTTTCAATAATTTAAACAACGTTTTCGGAACATATGGAATATTATTTAAAACAAAATGCCAAAAAGGGAAATCATTTTTCTTAGAAAATAGACGAAACAATGTTGTTCAGCCTTGCTACCCCGGGACTCGTCGGGCCCTGGATGGTCTGACAGTTCAATTCTTGAGGAATGATCCTTTCTCCAATGCCCGGATGGTAGGGCTTTCCTCCTCCTCCTCCTCAACAATTACACAACAGTCCATGTCCTCATCCTCCAAGAACAGGATCCTTAAGGCTGCCAGTGCTTCTTCCTCCTCTGATCCCCATATGATGTCGGCCTGTTGGAAGGTCTGACTCAAGTGCGGTATAGGCTGATCCAATGGATAGTACGGACCACGCCATGGTGGTGACCAGTTTCTGTACTCTTGCCAAATGTATCGGTATCCCAGGCCAAAAGTAGTGCCATGACGCTTCGGCTGTATTGGCTTGGAAATGCCCTGAAGATTTTTGCCAATACCTTTGTCAGGCTCATACCCTCTCCAGTTCATCATGCTTGCTATCTTGCTATCCCACCACTTATCTTTGTCGATTGCATTGACCCGCTCGATATGATGATAAGTTTCTCCATCGAGCCTTCTTCTATTCTCAACCACCGGGATAGTCTGACGGTTGTAAATGGGGTTGCTCCCATCTCCATGGATAATCACCTCCTGATGGTTCCACTCAAACTTTACTGCCTGATGCAAAGTTGATCCCACAGCCCCAGTGGCGTGTATCCATGGTCGTCCCAACAACAGATTATAGGATGCAGATATGTCCAACACCTAAAACTCGACATCAAACCACGTAGCCCCCATCTGCAGACATAGATTAATTTCCCCGATGGTATCTCTCTGAGACCCATCAAATGCCTTCAGTTCATTGTACCTTCTCGTATCTTGTATAGGCCTTTGCCCAACCTCTTTAGTGTTGTCAATGGGAAAATATTGAGGCTGGATCCTCCATCGATCAGGACCCTGGTAATGAAGTAGTCTTCGCATTGCACTATGATATGTAGTGCCTTATTGTGACACAAACCCTCAGGCGGCAACTCATCGTCGTGGAAAGTGATTTTGTGACTTTCCAGTACCTGTCCCACCATGTTAGTCATTTCTTCGCTTGTGATGTTATTGGGCACATATGCTTCGTCCAGTACTTTCATCAGAGCGTTCCTGTGTGTTTCTGAATTCTGCGGCAGCGACAAGATAGATATCTGAGCAGGAGTCTTGTTCAGATGATCGATGACTGAATACTCCCTTGCTTGTACTTTCCTCCAAAGGTCATCTGGACCTGTTTCCTTAACGGGAGGTCTGTTAGAGGCCTATTTGCTGGGCTCTCCCAAATGTTCGGGTGTATAGACCCTTCCAGTCCTAGTCATCCCTTGTGCAGCACCAGATTCTCCCATTTTGGTTTTCCCTTTTCTTCTAGCTTCAGCCGCATAATCCCATGGTACAGCCTTGGTGCTGAAAGGCGGTGTGGTTGATACTGTCACTGTGAATGGTGTGGCTACTTTCACCTCAAATGGAATAGGTGCAACTGCAGGGTGTGCTACCTCAACTTCAAATGGGACTGATGCTGTTACCTCGACCTCCACTGGCGGCTGTATTTGCACTATAATCGGATTGAGTGTGATTGCGGGCTTTTTGGGGTCGTCACCCTCTTTGATAAGTCTTATTGATCCCTCCGGATCCCATTCTTCATCCATCTCTATCACATTGACAACTTCACCCCTGTGATCTGGGAGGGGGTTATTGAAGACATTAGGCGTAGCCTCCTTCGCCCGGATGAGCTTGTTGTCAATCAAAGTCTGGATTTTGTCCTTCAATGTGCGGCACTCGTCGATGGTGTGCCCTTTCATTCCCGAATTGTATGCACAAGTCTTATTTGGGTTAACCCATTGGGATGAGTTCTCCGTGGCTACAGCAGGGATGGGAGTGACGTAACCAGCAGCCTTCAACCTTTCATATAGCTGGTCGATGGGTTCAGCAATGCAAGTGTATTGTTTGGGTGGTCTGTGGTCAAAATTAGGTCGTAGTCTTGGGTAGCTTTGACGAGTTGGAGGTGACTGAAAATGAGATGGTTGGGAATTATAGGTGTGATAGGCAATGGCTGGTTGGGAATATCTGGGGGATGAGGGTTGATATGTAGGTAGAGGTGATTGTTGATATGTGGGTGGAGGTGCTTGATATGTGGGTGGAGGTGCTTGATATGCAAGTGGGGAGGTTCGATATACAAATGGAGTTTTGGGTACTTGGGCGACTATTACTGCTCCCACGTCCTTCTTCTTAGATATACCCCCTGACTGCAATGCTTTATTAGTGGCCTACAATGCCTCAAAGTTTGTTACCATCCCGCTCTTGATGCCTTCTTCGATCTTTTCACCAAGTTTGATGATATCAGAGAACTCATGGTTTTCAATAACCATCAACCTTTCATAGTATTGCGGATCCTGTGCTTTGACAAAGAACTTGTTGATCTGTTCCTCGTCCAATGCTGGCCTGACTTTGGCTGCTTCTGACCTCCAACGAGTAGCATACTCGCGAAAAGTCTCGTTGGGCTTCTTCTTGAGGTTCTAAATGTAGAAGACATCTGGTGCATTCTCTCTGTTGAACCTGAATCGGTCCATGAAATCAGACGCCATACTCACCCAGTTGGACCATTTTTTAGGATCCTGGCTGATGTACCAGGACAAGGCATCTCCCATAAGACTCCTCATAAAAAGCTTCATTCGGATCTTTTCATCTTTTTCGACCCCGACAAGCTTGTCACAATAGGTCCATAGATGAACCTTGGGATCACCTGTACCGTCAACATCTCGAACTTGGGAGGTTTGTAACCCTCTGGCAGTTCTACATCCGACTGTATTCATAGGTCTTCATAGTTCAGACCTTCTATACCCTTGCCTCCTTCTACGCCTTGAACTCGGTTGGTCAACTTCTTGAGCTCCTCGGCCAGGTTCTTAATGAGCATGTCCTTCTCAACAGATTTCGGTGCATAGGAGATGGGTTGAGTGGAGTGAGGTAGGGTCTCCACATATATAGGATTATTTCGGTGACCTAGAGTTTGAGTATAGTGGTGATCATTGGTGGAATTCTGCGGTTCAGGAATGACTGGCGGAGTATTTTATGGAGTGTGGTATGTGTTTGGCTGGTGCTGTGGTGGGATAGTTTGATTTTGTGGTGGAGTTGTATAATGGTGAGGTACGGAGGATTTTGTGGGTGCTTGTTGGGTGTGTTTTGAGGTGGTGCGGGGTTCTGAGTGTTTGGATGACTGATGTCTAGGATGCTGAGTGAGAAGGATAGGTTTACCACATTCCAGACATGCTCAAGCTCACCCTGGAGTTCCAGTATTTTCTGTTCGAGCCGTGAAACTACATCATTTGGGGCCTGATTACCCCGACCATCAGAAGTTTCTGCATGTTCAACCTGTGTGTTGTTTTCCTATCTGGTGCCGTTCAAATCTTCCATTTTTGCTTTTCCCTTGCCTTTTGGTGGACTAGGAGGTGGAGAAGGTGGAGGGCCCCTGGATCTTGTGTGATAAGCTGATGATGCCAGTATGCACGAACCAACCTTTGGGGAATGGGAATAATCAAAAGAAAGAAAGAAAAACAAAAGGTAGCCAAGTCAGTAATAATTCTGAAAAGAGTACTTGCAGTATTTAAACATATATTGCGGAAAGATGAAATTCGCGTCCTAATTTGGGAACCTCGTTGGGCCCGAGGTAGGCCTAGCGACAAGTTGATTTGGAGAACTTAGATGCTAATAAATGCCTCATTTCATTAATATAAAAATAGACGAATCCCAAACGACACTAAGATAATAAAGGTAAGTCACTACTGACACTTGGCCTTATTACATTTAAGAAAGCAAATAAATCTAGCCTACTTTGTCCCAGAAGGACCTTCCCCAAACTCGATCTTTCTAAATCCATCAACCAGGTTCCCTAGCTCTCGTAGACCCAGCAGCAGATAGGCTCTAGCCAGATGTCCTCCCTCGCTTCCTTCAGCATTCTGGCAATCGTCGATCCTCTTTATTATTTTACCTTCTAGCTCCACCAAGCCTCGCTCCAGATATTCCAATCTTCTGTTGGAGGTGATAGCCATTTCCTTCCATTCTTTGATCAGCCTCATATTTGTCTCATGTATTTCCCGATGTTCATTCTTGGAGTCATGAACCCTCTTGCGTAGTCTGACTTGGGCCTCGGCATCTTCGTCTATGATCCTGCTTCCCCGACCGGTTACTGGATTCACTATCCCATTTAGGTTGTCTTCTAACCATGCCGGGTAGAAAGGTGCACACCCAGCGTGATGCCTGTCTGGCTCAATGGTGTTTTTCTCCACAATGATCTTGCAGTGCCACATATGCTGAGTTTGGCACCTGTAAGGGATGTCGTCGTCTTTAAAGGCTGCTCTGAAGTGGCTCATCTTTGCAACCCTTGGTACAACCTGCTTCCTGCCTGCTTGCCTCATAACCCGGATGGGAACATAAGGGTGTATCCTTCTCAACCCAATCAACAACAAGTGAGGAGTGTCTCTGGACCTAATGATGAACTCGTCAGTTGGGAACCATTCAAACATCCACTGTACTTGCTCCTCGGTTAGATTGTAGAAGAACTCTACCCACTCTTTGGCACTTTCTGGTTGAGCAAACCTGTCCGGAATGTTAGTCATCCGCTTAGGGTGATGGAAGGCAATATGATCGTTCCAAGCCCTTCGTGGAAATTATTGACGGTACTAACCCTTTTGAAGATGCTCGAATAACCACAACTGTAGTAGTAAATTGCAGCCCTCGAAGTGCTTGAACCCTTTCTGACAGCGGTCCAGAGCCCTATAGATGTCGTCTATGATCATAGGGACTATAGTTATGTCTGTCCCTCAATTCCCTCCATTAAAGTCTTGGCGACCATGGCCAGTCTAGTGTGGATTCTTTCCCTTTTAATTGGGAACACTATCAGACCCAAGAAACATACAATGAATACGAACACTCGGCGGTGGATGTGACCTAGAGAAGTGATAGAAAACTCGTCATGGAATGTACGGTAAGACTTGCTATGACCGTATCTTTCATACAGGTATTCGAAGGGTATGTAAGACTTCTTCAAGCACTCCAAGTCAGCATTTTTCTTTAAACCCATCATTTTTAGGAGCCCTTTACCAGTGCGGTTCTCCGGTACCAATAGCCCAGGGCTATCCCAAGGCAGTCCAGCAAATCCCCCAATTTCTTCCAGGAGTGGTGTCATTTCTGTATCCCCAAAATGGAACACGGCTCTTTCACTGTCCCAGAACAGAGTCACAGCTTCGATCAACATGTTGTTTGGCTGAATGTCTAGAAGGGAAGGTAAATTGCCCGAGTATTTTCCAGGTGTTTCTTGTCACTTGAGAAAAGTTCCTCCCACCAGTCTAGTAGCAATGGGGGTATGTTGCTGACCATGCCGAATCTGGGGACCTCGTGCCTCATTTTCTGCAAAACAAAAAGGTTAGGCCCTTTTCCCCCACCTGATTCGACTATTTATAAATTCATGATTAGCATATTGGCATTTAGTTCTCCAAATTAATGCACAAAACGTGGTGTGTCCGTTGGGATTATGGAAACCCCGTTGGACTTTTGGACAAAGCTCGTCTTAAAGGATTATTATGTGGACAACATATTAACCCGGCTAGGTTTGACCATGATGCATGCACAATTATAATAGAGTAAGGTTACTATGGGGGTCTAGACTGGTACCCTCAAGCGGACAACTTGAGGGGGAAAGGCACGGAACCGTCGATTGCACCGCTGATCGACTAGTTTTACCGCAAATAAGCCTTTCCGAATTTAAGGGTGATATATTGGAAGAGCGCAACCACTCATCAAGCGTTGCTATAGGATTGATTACGCACGAGTGGAGTATGATGTCGAGCATGATTTATGCAGCAGTAAATAACATATTGTAATGTATTTTCACGTTAGAAAAGCGATAATACTTCATTTATAACTGAAAGACGATTAAGAAAGAAAACAAAGAAACAAGTCAGTTTCGTATTGAGAAAATAAATACTTGAAAATAAATAGTTTAATTCACATAAAGGGAGAGGGAAAGGGTGCAAGTATTAACAAAGAAAAGCAACGTTTGGACTAATTCACAAAGCAAATTTGTTATAGTAAGAGCATAAAAATCCCCAGCAGAGTCGCCATGCTATCGCGCCCCCTTTTTTCCATCTTTGCAGCAGAAGTCAGTGTTTCGACATTCATTTGGGACAAATCGTTTCCTTTTGGAAAGGGGTACAGAAGTTGAAGAGTCGCCACCTAACGGATTTAAGGTGCGTTAGGGCACCTATTGCAAGTAACTCATAAAACCGGTTTGTGTTACCAGAGATTGGGTAAGGGCTTGAAATTACCTTGAGGGGAAGGTGTTAGGCACCCCTCAAGGTCCATAACGGTGGGTCCTGGCCAAACTCATTTTGTGAATTAGTCATTTAACAGATAGGCAGTCTAAGCACACATATAAGATAAAGGAAATTTAACAGATAAGCAGTCTAAGCACACATATGTAAATAAGATGAGGGAAGTCCTAGGTTTGTTAGCCTATAGGGTCACATCTCTATAATACCCGGTAATCCTTCCTCAACTAGAGGGGCTACATGTGGTATTAGTGCACAGGTCATCATATCCTTTTACTATCCAATTACCCTCCCCTTAGCGGTTATATAAGCGGTTTTAATTAGAGGAACTCTATGCGTGCATTACCCGTCCCTTCCTTGTGGTCTCGAAGGTGTTTAAGACCTCTAATTTTAGGCAGTTCTAGACTCTCCTAAGGTGTTTAAAAGGGAAAATCTAAGCGACAACAAAGAACAAATAGGACTGTCAAGTAAGAAACAGTTAAGGGGGCTCATGTTTACCTCCACAAATAAACAGACAATTAGCACGTCTCAAACAATAGATTTCAGATATTTCAGAAAGGTCCTAGAACAGGATATCTAGGTGAGCATGACAAGCAGAGAATATGTAGCATTGTGTTAAGGCGAAGTGATAGAGACCTAATCAGTTTGCCTACTGATTTTAGAACCTGTTGAATCTGGGCAGTCACAAATAAGCAAAGCATAGTTTCATAGTTTTTATTAGACCTTGATTACCTATATGCTTGCCTAGGCATGGATCTGTAATACCCTATAAACATGTTGTCTAAATACAATCAGAATTCTGGGAATCAGTTTGAAACAGTTTGAATTTATTAAGTCCTATAGGCATGCTGGTCTAGGTGCTGAATATTACATTACAGAACTGGTTTATACACACTTATCTCTATGACATTGCTTTCTATTGCTGCCTCATTAAAAATCTTGCCAAAAAATCCAATTGGGACAAAAACTGAATGAAGGGAAAAAGAGTGCAGCACATACTTTCAGATTGGATATTGTTCATCAGCAATAATATCTTCTGCGGTGAGCCACATTCCAATTGCTGTTCAATTTGTCTCCATTTTGGTTTTCCAACTCGTATGAACCTTTTCCGGTGATAGCTGAGATCCGATAGGGACCTTCCCATGTTGGCCCCAGCTTTCCCGCATTGAGTTCCTGGGTATTTTGGGTTACTTTCCTTAAGACCAAGTCTCCTACTTTGAAATAACGGAAATTGACTCTTCGATTATAATATCGCTCCATTCTCTGCTTTTGAGCTTCCATTCTTACACGCGCCAAGTCCATGCGTTCCTCGAGAAGCTCTAAGTTGATCATCATTGCTTCGTTGTTCGATTCTTCATTTTCTTGGAAATATCTCAAGGTAGGTTCTCTTACTTCCACCACGATTAAAGCCTCTGCACCGTACACAAGAGAAAAAAGATTTTCTCCTGTTCTCGATTTGGCCGTTGTTCGGTAGGACCATAGAACTCCGGGTATTTCTTTGGGCCAATTGCCTTTTGCCGCTTCCAATCTTTTCTTAAGGTTTTGAATAATCACTTTGTTTGTTGACTCCGCTTGACCGTTTGCACTCGGATGATAAGGTGGCGAGGTGTCCTCTTTATCTTCAAATCTTCAAGAAACTTTGTAATTTTTGCACCAATAAACTACGGCCTGCTGTCGCATGCTATCTCTTTTAGTATTCTGAACCTGTAAATTATATTTTTCTACAGGAAGTTGACCACTTCGCATTCTCCGATCTTCTTATAAGGACCTGCTTCCACCCATTTAGAAAAATAGTTAGTCATAACTAAAAGATATCTTATCTTTCTAGGAGCATGTGGTAGTGGTTCGACAATGTCCACTTCATGAACGGCCACGGGGACAGAATTGAATGTAAGGGTTCTCCCGGTTGATGTAGTAGCGGTGCGAGTGTTGGCACTTACCGCATTTTTGGACGAAATCTTTGGCGTCTTGTTCCATGTGGGGCAAGTAATATCCTGCCCGAACTAATTTCAGCACCGGGACAATGGGCCTTGGAAGTATTTTCTATATAATTGGCCTTTCTGGAAGCTATAACATGCAACTTTTGTGCGTAGCGCTCGTGACGCTTTGGGATCTTCGAGAAACTTCCTGTGCTCGAGATAGTCGATTATTTTATTTCTCTAGTACCAGACCAAACTAGCCGAATTCACCTCATAGTAATCATCTGTATCTAGGACTGAATTCATTAGTTGTACCACAATCCCTAATTCCGATCCCTTGATTTCTGTCGACGAGCCCAAGTTTGCCAATGCATCTGCTTCCGTGTTTTCTTCCCTCAAGATATGAGTAATTGACCACTCCTGGAATCATGCTAACAGAGCCTGAACCTTTACCATGTATTGTTCCATATGGTCCTTTTTCGTGTCAAAGATCCCGTAGACCTGATTTACCACCAACTGTGAATCATATTTGATTTCAATGACCTCAGCCCAATTCGAGCCCTGCAATCAAAGCTTCGTACTTTGCTTCATTGTTAGTTAAAAGGCTCGATCAGATGTCTTGCCTTAGGGTTTCCCGCGATGGGGTGATTAAGACTATTCTGAGTCCAGACCCTTTTACATTGGAAGCTCCATCCGCAAATAAGGTCCAAACCCCCGATGCCGATTCCAACACCATTTCTGCCTCCTTGGTTGCCAGGAGCAATAGTCCCGGACTGAAGTCTGCCACGAAGTTTGTTTACCGTGAAAATGGTAATAACAATTAAAATTGATTATGGGTCGAACATAACACCGCCGAGAATATACCCCCGAGAACAACTTAGACTCTTGGCTTTCGTCGTATGTATTTTCTTTTGCTTCTTTGTTTCTGTGTAAGGACCCCTCGTGGGCTTTTGTAATCAAGTGTTTATAAATATAAAGATGTTTCTTCAATTTGCCTCTGATATATGCTATATTTCCCTTTATCTATGTTTGTGAAGAATCTGAATGCATGACCCCATCGATTGGTGTATATATCGAGCCCGCGTGCAAGTATTTCTTCTGACTTTTGATTGATTAACATGGCTCCCCGCAGAACCCTTTGCCGTTCCTTGGACCGAGCCTGGATTGGACTGATAAACTCGGGCCATCGGGACCCTGACTTCGAGTTGAATAGAGACTGCCTTTAGGCTTTCGAGAGCAGTCTCCGAGTGGGGGTTTGCTCAAATTCGGGCCACCTGGAAACTTGTTTTGAACATAGTGTAGATAGCTTTAAGGCATTGTAGATAGATCCCGGGTGAGGGTTTACCCGGGTTCAGATGGTAAATCGGGGCCAAACCCATGTGAGTAGAGTTTAAGCGCTTATTTTCCTCTTGAGAGAAACCCTTAAGATCGGGTACCATCTCGGGACTTGTAATGACATTGATGGCTTTCTGGAGCCAATCTTCTTCTTGGTGGAGGTCCTCGAGATCAGGTACCACCTCGGAACTTGCAGTGATGCCAATGGCTTCTTGGAGCCTAACTTCTTTTTTATGGAGGTCCTCGAGGTCGGGTACCACCTCAGGACTTACAATGATACCAATGGCTTCCTGGAGTCTAACACCTTTCTGGTGGAGGTCCTCGAGGTCGGGTACCACCTCGAGACTTGCAATGATGCCAATGGCTTCTTGGAGCCTAACTTCTTTTTGATGGAGGTCCTCGAGGTCGGGTACCACCTCGGGACTTGCAATGGTTCCAATGGCTTCCTGGAGCCTAACATCTTTCTGATGGAGGTCCTCAAGGTCGGGTACCACCTCGGGACTTGGTTGACGCGGGGTTTTGGACCTCGAAGCATTATATGGCGACATCGAGTGTAGGATACGGTTACAAAGCGACCGAGGCGATTCTGCCGGCGTATCTTTCCAAAGCGATAAAAGCTTTAGCCAATATTTCTACTCGGCCTTCGGGAAAGGCGACTGGTCGCCGCTTTTTCCATATATAGGGTTGTGCTTGATTTCTGGCGGAGATATCAGGTCAACTTGGCACAGGTTCATCCGTCATTTTGGCGGATAGTATTGATGGTGAGGTTCTTTGCAGAGAAGGCAGGGCTTGAATTCACGCTCAGTCATCTTATCACGTTGTACAGACCTTTTCACCATCGAGGTCTGTTAACCTTACGATGCCGGTCGGCCACACCTTTCATTGTTGATGATGGAGAAGGCGGAGATCGGGAGTGGATGAGTCGATTCATCTGAGCACGGACTGTTGATATTCTTCCGGTGGAGTTTCTGCCCTTTCCTGAGGAATGGAATTTTACACGTAAATGGTACATTCGTGCTGTCGTAGTTTTGTTTATGGCGAAGACGAGCTTCGTAAATGTGCCTTCTTTTCCTTTTCTGTTGCAATTTCGTGGATGTCGAGCGAGGTTCCCGATCTGCCGGGCTGGGTTCGAAAGTTTGTGACCCACTCGTCTTACAATGAAAGTAAGTGGCGAGCTTTATCTAAGGATAGGTGGGAGGCAAAACGCCACAGTATGTGCTATGCAATTTGCTCTCTCCCCCTTTTTTCTCAGAAGGGCGCCTTTTCTTTCTGCATGCTAACTCTGTTATTGTAGGCATTGGGGAGCCTTCTGAGGCGAGGTCGTGCCCCTTTGGAGAGGAAGAAGGGTTGCTAGCTTCTGGGCTAAAGAATGATAACAATAAGCAAGAGATACCTCTGCAGGGCGACGGTGCTCAAAGCAAGGTGAACCAGGACCGGGGGCCCGGAGTGGAAATATTGACTGAGCCTGCCACGCCCGTGATTTCTGTTGTTGGCAAGGCGGTCTCTCCTCCGATGTCGCCCTCTTTTTCCGTTAGAGGTACTTCGAGGGATACTCGAAACCAGGGATCATACGTGTTGAGCGCCCGTGCCCTGACCGGGGTCGATTCTTTCGGAGCTGAGGGAGCCAGGTTAGCAGATGTGCGCTCGGCCTTCGAAGAAGCCCAGCGGCTTCACTATGTGGTGAGTTTTGGCACAGGCCCTTCGAGTTTCGTGCCCTCCCTTCCTTATTGAGTTTTTCTTTGCAGGCTTTTGATAAGCTTAAGTCCGAGCTGCTTCGCCGCAAGGCTAGGCTGCGGGAAGTTCTGGATGAGGAGAAATCCCTCAGGCTCCTTTGTGATGAAAGGGAAGTCGAGCTAGCACGCTTACAATATGAGGCGAGTCGGAGCTTGAATTATGAGAGCTATTTGAAGGAGCAGGTAGTTTTTGTTCTGAGCGAGTGTGTGTTCTTTCTTCTAGCTCCCGAGGCTGATGTTTCGTTTAATTCAGTTGCAGAAAAAGACGGAGGACCTAGAGCGTCTTTGGAACGAAGTTGGCCGAGTCGAGCGCGAGTATGATGAGTTAAAGGCTCGGGCGAACGCTCAGGTTTCGGCAGAAAAGGGTGCTCTGGGTAAAGCCTCTACCTTTGAGGTTCAACTTTGCTTAGCTCTAATAATAACTTGGTTCGAACATACATGATTACGAAGCTCGAGTCTAAGCTTTTGAAGATAAAGGCTGAGGTTGTGGACACTCGGGCTGAAGCTGCAATGAGCCGAACTAAGGCCGACCAGAAAGTGGCGGTCTATTTGAAGGACGCTGCCGATGCTCAAGCTGAGCTGAGAAGGATTTTTGACCGCGAGTGCAGGAGCAAGGAATATGCTCGGTGTAAGTCTCAAAGGGAAACCCTTGAGGAGATCCATGCTAGGGGCTTCGACCTCTCGGAGAGTAGAAACGGGCGAGGGCGGATGAGCGAGGCGCTAGGTCACTTTTATCCGACGCCGAGGATAGCGAGGATGAGGCTGACGGGCCATAGCCCCCGAGGGGAATGTAGATTTTCTTTTTCTGATTCTGCACACACAGTATTTTCAAAGTATGTTGTAAATGTAGCTTGTGTTTTTTTGTATATACGTACGAAAGAAAACCTTGTGGTTTTGTTTCTTCTGTATCTCTTCCTGTCTTCAATTTAGCCAGATGAACTGGTCTTTGAGTTGAGAGGAGCCCTTAGATTCATGGTATGGCCCTGAGGCTCATTAGGCTGGCCCGTAGGCTTTTACGCACTTGGTCGATGCGACCTTTTAGTGTAAGCTAGCGACAATGGCTCTTACAATTTTGCTCTTAGGAAGATTTAGTTAACTATTTTGGGTTCAGTCTTCGAATCAGGTTTTGACTCGAGCTCATTCGACCCTCAAGTTTTGAATTTTAAGCTGGCGACAGTGGCTCTTATGCTTTGGGTCGGTGCAACCGTTTATGTGGGCTGGCGACAATGGCTCTTATACCTTGGGTCGATGCGACCTTTTATGCAGGCTGGCAATAATGGCTCTTACGCCTTGGGTTGATGAGACCTTTTGTGCGGGCTGGCGACAATGGCTCTTACGCCTTGGGTCGATGCGACCTTTTATGCGGGCTTTATTTTTCCCTCGATAAGGATTTTTTGAAAGTGTTTGCCTAACTCTTTGACTGTTTAAAAAACCTCGATTACGAGTCATTATATGGCGATGATCGAGCACCTCGGGAGGTTTGGCTCGGAGGCTGAGTATCTCGAAGCCAGTGTTTAGGAGCTGACATGGTCGAAGCTCTTTTGCCTATGTCGAGGGTAGCCTGTTTAACCGGTTCTTTTCGAAGTAGATTCGAAGTAATTGAAGGCCTGTGATTTTGTAGCGACGGTCGGGCATCCCCGAGTTGCGTTAGTTTGGCTGGTACAGCCTTGTGACCATAGACATTTGTGTTTGGCCGGAGCCATTTTTAGTCCCGAGTAAAGTAGTTTCGGCGTCTATATCGAGGGTATGCCTTTTAGGGGTCTTACAAGTTCGATATATAGCCTTAACTTTAAGATCGGGTTTATGCCTTTAGTAAGGTCTTACAAGTTTGACATGCCTTTGAGGTCTTACAGTTTTGGATACTTGGTACAAGTATGGTTCATGCCTTGCTCGAGGTCTTACAGATATTCTCACTTGGTACAAGTGCGGTTCATGCCTTTCTTGAGGTCTTACAGATATTATTGTTTCCTTATGTAGGTCTTACGAGATCGAGGCTGCCCATTTGGGTCTTATGGCCTTGGATTTTTGATAAGCCGATGGAGATGGCGATTGACGGCAGTCCCTGAGTTATCGAGGATTTGTCGGCTCGGGAGCCATTACAATGGAGATGGCGATTGATGGCAGTCCCCGAGTTGTGGAGGATTTCTCGGCTCGGGAGCCATTACGATGGAGATAGCGATTGACGGCAGTCCCGAGTCATGGAGGGCTTCTCGACTCGTGAGCCATTACTTATGAACTTGGTATTGCCTCATTGAGGGCTTACGATTTCGGAGTTTCCGACTCGGGGGTCATGTGGACTTGAGTTTTTGACGCCAGTCCCCGAGTGCTCGGGGCATTTTTGGCTTTGGAGCCATTTCGTGATTTTGATGTTGCCTTGTTGAGGGCTTATGAGTTTGTAGCTCCGACCCGGAGGTCATTCAGGCTGTCCCTGAGAGTTCGGGACGTTTTTGACAGAGGAGCTGTTTTTTCAAAAGTACCGAGCTTCTTTGAAACGCAAAATGCTTCTTGAAATTATTCTACGATCGCTTGAGCATACATGTCTTTGTTGTTGAGGCTCGGTTACTCTATCGGGCATGGTTTGTTCGACCGTTTGGCCCAGTACATTGTATTTTCTATCGAGACCCCATTCAGCATGTCTTAGTTTCTCTGAGAAGGTGATCTTCCGGGGGGATTCCCCCCAGTATTCGAGGTTGATTGCAAAAGAAGCCTTGAATACTCGTTGAGTTTTCCTTAGGTAGCATATAGGTGTTGCCTCGTTAAAAACCTTGCCGGTAAAACCCTTGTTGGGATAAAAACCCGGGCGAAGGAAAAGAGTGCAATGCATGCTTTTGAAACCTAAGGCCTTCGAGAAGTGCTTCGGCTATTTTGATTGGGTACCTGCACTCGGGTTAGCGTAGAGTAAGATTGAAAGAATTAGGAGGTGGTCATACCTTAGTGTAGATTGTGCCGGTGGTGTTTCGAGCCCTGATGTGTTTCGGTCGCTTGTGATGAGGACGCGGTACGGTCCCCTGCTTTGTTCAGTCGGGAGTAGCCGAGAGTGTGGCTTGTTATCGCTATTTCACTGTTTGTTTATCCTTCGGCTCCTTCGAAGGTGGAGGTACCGGTGTCGGGGCCATATCGTGCACCGCGAACATTTCTCTCGCAGCATGTTGTTCCCCGTAGACGGTTGTGATCCCATCCTTTGTCGGGAATTTCATCATTTGATGGAGGGTGGATGGCACCGCTCTTATGCAGTGTATCCACGGCCTTCCGAGCAAGGCGTTGTACCTCATGTCTCCCTCGATGACATAGAATTTGGCATTTTGGGTTGTGCCGGCCACGTTGACTGGGAGGGTGATTTCTCCTTTTGTTGTTTCGCTCGCCATGTTGAATCCGTTGAGGACTCGAGAGGCGGGTACGATTTGGTCAAGCAGGCTGAGCTGCTCTACCACCCTCGATCTGATAATATTGGCTAAGCTACCTGGATCCACAAGTACACGTTTAATTTGAAATGAATTTACAAGGAAGGAGATTACCAGTGCATCGTTGTGAGGTTGAGACAAGGTCTCGATGTCCTCGTCGCTGAATGTGAGGGCATCCTCGGGTATGTAGCCCCGAGTTCGCTTTTCTCTGGTGATGGATATATTTGTTCTTCTCATCATGGGATCCTGTGGGGCATCAATACCTCCCAAGATCATGTGGATGACATGCTGTGGCTCATTTGTTTTGTTCTTCTTGGCCGCCTCTCTTTCCCGGAACTGATTTTTGGCCCGGTCACTTAGGAATTCTCGGAAGTGACCTTTGTTGAGTAGTCTGGCTACTTTTTCTCGGAGCTGGTGGAAATCCTCGGTCCTGTGCCCGTGCGTGTGGTAAAATTCACACACTAAGCTATGGTTCCTTTATGAGGGGCCTGATTATACGGGCCTGGGCCATCTGGCATCTCTGATTTTACTAATGGCGAACATGATGTCTGATACATCGACGTTGAAGTTGTATTATGACAAGTGAGGTGCCTCTGTTGGCCCTGTGTGCCTATCAAATCCGGCTCTATTGACGAGTCCCCGAGGATTCTGTCCTCGGTCCATCCTTCGGTCGTTGTGGGGTATGTTGTGCCTTGGGGCGTTTCTTTTGTCTTTGATGTATGGCTGGTACCTTTCTTTGTTTGGTTTTGGCTCCTTTGCCAGAAGCCTGCTTGGGTATACTGAGCCCGATAGGGCTCCTAGCTGGTCATCTTCGACCCTGATCTTCGACTGGTATCGGTTGTGGACGTCCGACCAGGTCACGGCGGGATATTCGACCAGATTCTATTTCAGCTGCTTCGAAGCCACCGAGCTTCGCTCATTCAGACCTTGAGTGAAGGCCTCACTGCCCAGTCGTTGAAGACCGGCGGTAGTTACATTCGTTCCATTTGAAAGCGAGATACAAATTCTGGTAGCATCTCGTTCTCCCTTTGCTTAATTTTGAAGACGTCGGATTTCCTCGTGGCCACCTTGATGGCACCAGCATGTGCCTTTATGAAAGAATCTGCCAGCATGGCAAATGAATCTATCGAGTTTGGGGCCAGGTTGTGATACCACATCATTGCCCCTTTAGAGAGTGTTTCCCCGAACTTCTTCAGCAGGACGGACTCGATCTCATCGCCCCTCATGTCCTTGCCTTTTACTGCACAAGTGTAGGCAGTGACGTGCTCTTTGGGATCTGACGTTCCATTATACTTTGGAAGGTCGGGCATTCTGAACTTCTTTGGAATGGGTTTTGGAGTCGCTTCCTGTGGGAATGGTTTTTGCACGAACTTCTTCAAATCCACACCTTTCAGGATCGGGGGTGCTCCCGGGATCTGGTCCACCCTGGAATTGGAGGTCTCGACCTTTTTGTCGTTGGCCTCTATCTTCCTCTCGCCCGATTCAATCCTCCTCGTGAGGTCCTCGAGCATCTTTACGATGGCGGGGTCAGCTGTTGACCCATTATTGATTGATCTCTCCGGTACCTGCTCGGCTGGGGGAGCCGTTCCCGGTGCTACCATGCTAGGAGTTTTCTGGTGACTTTGCAGCTGAGCAATAGCCAGCAGTTATGCCTGCAACATTTCAAAAATAACGTGAAGTCTAACCTCCCGTTCTTCTGGAGCTGGGTTTTCTGGGCTTCTTGTTGGTTGCCTTGGTGTATGGTCCTGTCGGTGTGGGAGCTTATTTCGACGTGTTGAGCGTCCCGTGAAACCGCATCCACAGGAATCAGTTCCGGTTCTTTCTCCGGGTTTCGTTGTGGTACACCAACACCTGGGACGTCAACACCATTTTCTCCATGTTCTCCAAGGTTGATGTTTTCACATGCGTTTACTGAGTTAGACATTTGACCTGAAATCAAAGATCTTGGACGAGAAAAAGTGTGAAAGATAACTCGCGTTACGTGGTTAAACCAGCAAGAAAATAATCACTATTATTTTTAGCCCCACGGTGGGCGCCAAAATGTTTACCTTGAAAATGGTAATAACAATTAAAATTGATTATGGGACTCTAAAAATACGTGATCTATTTTTATGCTAGTTGTTATACGGTTGATTCTATATGTGAGACTTAGAAACGAGATAAGAGTTAGGAATAAGGTGATAACCAAACGATAGGTTAACAATCAGGGCCTCGAGCTTGTCGATTCCGATGCTCAGCTAGGAGCTATCGAAGGAAGTTGGAGAGTGACTAACAGTTATAATAAAATCAACGAAGGCTCTTTATGACCAATGATAAGCAATAAATGATGAACAATAATGAAGATAATAAATGGAAGCAATAATATCAAGAGAATGTGTTAGAGAGCAGAGAGAATGTTCTTGTATATTTTGTATGGAGCAACCGGTCCTCTACAAATGACAAGGGTTCCCCTTTATATATGAGGGAGAGCATAGTACAAAAGCATTAATTACAAAGATATGGGGCAGGTATAGCCACCTAATGCCCAGATACGTTTTCAGACTAGTTCACTAGGCTTTGTCAGCTCTAGTCACGTGCCTTGGGAACTCCACCTTGAATCACCGAGACCGGTGATTCACATTGACCCGCGGCCGATCATTACTCATAACGTCCTGGAGTCGTACTGTCTTGAAATCGATCGTCGAGGATTCTCGGAGTCGAACACTGGAAGCCCTCAAGATGCCGTGATGCTCGTGAAATCGGGCCATCGATTTCTACCGTATACAAAGTTAGCCAAGACTTGTGACTTAATTGCAGTCCTTGGTTTGTATTCAATATCAAATTCACTTATTTCAACGACCCATTTGGCCAATATGCTCGATAGCTCGGGCTTAAGAAGAATGTTCTGCAAAGGGAAAGTAGTCATCACAGCTATCCGGTGACATTGGAAGTAGGGCCTCAGCTTTCGAGCAGCCACTACGAGAGCTAAGGCCAATTTTTCCAAATATGGGTAGCGAGTTTCCGCTCCCGTTAAAATTTTACTAACGTAATAAATGGGAGATTGTGTACCTTCATCCTCTCGGACTAAAGGTGCACTTACCGCAACTTCTGAAGCAGCGAGGTAGACTAGCAATGTTTCACCTTCTTTTGGTTTTGAGAGAAACAGAGAGCTTGACAAGTACTTCTTCAAGTCCTTCAAGGCTTGCTGACATTCTGATGTCCACTCAAAATGATTCTTCTTTTTAGTAGTGCAAAGAAGCGATGACATTTTTTCGACGAGCGGGAAATGAACCTGCTCAATGCTGCTAATCTCCATGTGAGCCTCTAGACTTCTTTTACGTTTGACAATTGACCCGGGATATCCTCTAAGGCCTTGATTTTTTCGGGGTTTACCTCAATTCCCCTTTGTGAAACCAGGAATCCCAGGAACTTACCAGAGCTGACCCCGAACGCGCACTTCTCGAGGTTAAGTTTCATGTTATGATCCCTCAGGATGTCGAATGTTTCTTGCAAGTGTTTACGGTGATCACCTGCATTCAAGGACTTAACGAGCATATCTCCTATATATACTTCCATATTCTTTCCTATTTGTTTACCGAACATATTATTCACGAGCCGTTGATAAGTGGCTCCAGCATTCTTTAACCCGAAGGGCATCACATTGTAACAATATATACCGAAATGTTTTTATAAACAAAGTCTTTTCCTGATCTTCTGGGTTCATCATTATTTGATTGTACCCAGAATAAGTATCGAAGAAACTCATTAACTCGTGCCCGGCCGTGGCATCAATTATTTGATCGATATTTGGCAATGGGAATGAGTCTTTCAGGCATGCCTTATTAAGATGCTTATAGTATATTCACCTTCGTAACTTATTATTTTTCTTAGGAACTACTACTACATTATCTAGAAAGTCCGAATATCTTACCTCTTGGATTGAAACGATATTGAGTAAGCGGGTTACCTCTTCTTTGACAAATTTATTCCTTGCTTCAGCTATAAGGCGCTTCTTTGTCTTACTGGAGGTATGTCAGGATCCAAGCTTAACTTGTGCACGGCTATCTCCACCGGGATACCTGTCATATCCTCGTGCGACCATGCAAAATAATCAGCATTAATTTTGAGAAATTCAATAAAAGCACACCTGAGCTTTAGGTGTAGTCCTGTTCCCAAATGGAATTTCCTTTCTAGGAATTCTTCGAACATCACAACTTACTCTAGTTCTTCCACTGTGGACTTCATTGCGTCTGTCTCTTGTCGAACTTGGAAATACCTTGGCACTTGATACTGTTCTAATTCCTCTTCCCCCGTGTTACTAACTTCCTCTGATTTGGGGACAGGTGCCGGTTCCTGTAATTGCTATGCCACGCGCTCCTTTCCTTTGCTACTGGAGACCAAGATTGCATTCAACTCCCTTGCTACGTTGATCACCCCTTATCTGTTTGATCCCCTCGGGTGTCAGAAATTTCAACAATCGGTGATACGTTGAAGGCACAACTTTCATCTCGTGCAACCATGGCCTCCCCAGGATAATATTGTACCCCATGTCTCCATCTATAACTTTGAAGGGAGTTGTTTTCATTACTCCTTCAGCGTTTGTGAGCAGCAGAATCTCTCCCCGGGTTGTCACGCTCGCGAGGTTGAATCCAGCGAGAAGCTTTGTTGTCGAAATAATGCTTCCGGTGAGTTTAGTTTGTTCCAGTACTCTCTATTTTATGATATTAGATGAACTTCCTGTATCAACTAAAACATGTTTAATCTTACAATCTAATACATTTAAAGAATTACCAGTGCATCATTGTGTGGAAGCAGCAATCCTTCTACATCTTCCTATGTGAAAGTGATATCATCTTCCCAGAGCCTTTTACTATGAATTATTAAAAATTTCCTCTTCTTTGCCGCGCGAAAAGGTGACCCCATTAATTTAACCTCCTCCCCCCCCCCCCCGAAGATCATATTGATCGTTTGGTGTGGGGGTTCTTCTCCTGCTTTCGAGGTTTCCGCATTGTCTTTGTTCCGTCCATAGTTGTTCTTGGATCGGTCTCTTAAGAATTCTCTGAGATGACCATTCTTCAATAGCGTTGCCACTTTTTCTCGAAGGTGTCGGCAGTCCCCTGTTCGGTGGCCGTTTGTCCCATGGTATTCACACCATAAGTTGGGATCCCTCTGTCCGGGATCGGATCTCATTGGTCTCGGGAATCATTCCTCTTTGATATTTTTCATGGCTGACACCAATTCCACTATACTGATGTTGAAGTTATATTCTGATAACTTGGGGTTAGAAAGATCTCGAGATCCCGGCGTCTCTTTATCCTGTAACGACCTATTGTTCCGCCCACGATCGGACCTTCTGTCAACGGCGAACTTGTCTGATGTCCGGGAGCCCCTACCACGGCCTTCGGTTCGTTCGTATAGCAAAAACCTATCCCTTGAGTCCGTCTATCATAGTCATCTCTTGATTTTTCTCTGTCCTTCCCCTGTCCTTTGGCTGACGATGGAAAGCCAACTCGATCATCTTCAATTCTTATCTTCAACTCGTACAGGTTGTGGACATCTGCCCAAGCCGTCGCCTGAAGCTCAAGCAAGCTTTCCTTCAACTTTCGGGAAGCATCTAAACTTCTTGGATTCAGTCCTTTAGTGAATGCTTCAACCGCCCACTCATCTAAGACAGCCGGGAGCAACATTCTTTCCTTCTGGAAACGAGTGACGAATTCGCGTAGCAACTCAGTCTCTCCTTGCACAATTCTGAATATATCGACCTTTTAGGCGTGTACCTTTCTGGCATGGCATGGGCCTTGATGAAAGAATCCGCGAGCATCTCAAAGGAGTCAATGGAATGCTCGAGCAATAATGAATACCACGCTAGAGTTCCCGTTGTGAGAGTTTCTCCAAATTTCTTTAACAACACAGATTCAATTTAGTGAGGAGTTAAATCATTTCCTTTTACCGCTGTTGTGTAGGTAGTAATATGCTCTTGAGGGTCTGAAGTTCCGTCATACTTTGGCACTTTGGGCATCTTGAACCGTTTCAGGATCAACTCTGGTGCAGCGCTTCGGCTTGTACGGCAATTGTGTATACTTCTTCGAATCCAGGCCTTTCAATATTGGTAGCGCGCCCGGGAGTTGGTCCATGCGGGAGTTTACTTCCATAAAAACCGTAAAAGCTCATTCTTGAAAGGATCGTTCTCGTTATTAAGACCATATCTGCTCCCCTAGCTCCGTCGGAGCCAACCTCACCCCTAAGAGTGTTGTTGCCGACCCTCTGCGTTGTTTGGTTTGTGGGTACACCGGGAGGAATTGGATCTGGTCTGTTTGCATTGTTGGAAGCATCTGTCAGTGCTTGCTTTAATTTCTTCATAACCTTTTCCTACCGCGTTAGATGGCCTAGGATGATCGCATGTTGCTCTTGTAAAACCCTTACCGCGTCAACAACATATTCCTCAGCAGCATCATCGGGAGTTGCTTCCCGAACTTGTCGAGGATACTGCCTGTTATGAACCGGTGTGGCGTCATTCTCTTCATTACGAGTGTCACTGATTGAATCCTCGAAGTGAGGATGATCTCCTTGAATCTCGGGGTTCTGCGTGTTGTTGACGGTGTTATCTATCATTTCGTATGGTTTTTCTCTAAGACAAAACAATCAAAGTATGCTAGTAGAAAAGGCAAGGATCAATTTAATTACACGGCTCTCTAGGCTCCACGGTGGGCGCCAAACTGTTTACTGGTAAAATGGTATAGTTGAATTTATACGTGGTTTCTAGACAAGTGAACTAATTTGATCCAAAAATAATAAAACAATTGAAGAATAATATGATACTTAGCCTCAGAATGTAGATAAAATAGCGGAAATAACGATTCCGGTAGCAAGACTTCCGGTTACAGCAATGATGAGATCAAAAGCAAGAAGGTAAAATTGTATTAAGCTTTGTATAGAATGCAGTATAAGTTAGTCAGAAAATTCGTCCCTTTACAATGATAACTGAGCTCTCTATTTATAGCTATGTCTTGGGAAGGATATACTAGGATCGTGCCCTCCTTTAATATCAATTATGAGGGCCATTGATGAAGGTGTAACGGTGGAAATAAATGCCAAATTCCTTGTAACGGGCTGCCATTCTTAATACCGCAGAATATTCTCTATTAAATGCTAACAAACGCAAAGCATTTAATACACCTTTATGAACATTCTCTCTCGGTGACAAGCAGAATAACTGCGTTCGGTGACCATCTCCATCTTGCTTCCACGTGTCCTTCCTTTAGGTAACCATGTCTCATATCATATTTTTCCCTATACAGTATATGCACGCAAAAGAAATAAGAAATGAAAGGAGTGAGGGCAATGTGTAAACTATAATCGTGGCCAAACGAACTACGATCGCCACTGTGAGCATGTGATTTTTGCTCTATATGAATTACTCCTACGGAATCCTAAGGAAATAGAATTTTATGTTAATTATTTGTCATTTTTAGGAATTTTTCTAGAATTTTCTTAATTATTTGCATTTCTGTGCATGTTTAATTTTTATTTATATCATGAAAAAATACCAAAATATCATGCATTGCATTTAGGGTTTGTTTTTACATTTTTTAGAATTAATCAGTAATTATTTGTTTTATAGAAACTTGAAAATAAAAAAAAATAGCTTATTTTACATTTTTGTCCCTTAATTTTTAGTTTATTGATTGTTTCTCTTTTAATTTAGATTTAAGTGATGTTTATAATTTTTATAATTAGTTAATTAGTTTAATTTTACATTTTGGATAATTTAGGATTTTAATTATTAGGATTTTTAATTTTTTTTTAAAAAAAGAGGGAAAGAAAAGAAAAATTAGGAATAAAAGAAAGAATTGGAAAAGAGTTTCATTTTTTTTGAAATTGGGCCATTTTTAACATCCCCAATTCGGCCCAATAATTTCCCCCTCAAAATCAATTAACCTAGCCCCAAATACCCGCCGCCCCAGCCCAAAAATCGGACTTGACCCGCCTAATTGACCCGCCCGGCTCCCCTACTATATAAAATCGTTATATCATTTTCCCCAATCCAACCCTAGACCCAAATAAACACAGAAACGGCGCACCCATTACTGTTCATCTTCTTCTTCGACCGATTTAGCCCTCAACTCGCCTGAAACTCAGGCGAGTTTCATAAAGGAACGAATATTCTCCCCGAATTTGCACGATTTCTGTACGATAGAATGATTTGCTGGACGAATGGGAGCCGTGGATGGATGTAAATCGATCCATGCCTTCCATTTGTCCCAAAAATCGTTCAAAAATGAGAGTATTTTTCGGATATTTGGGCAGAAGGTTCGAGATTTTTTGAGGGTTATATATATGAGGTAAGTTTTCTTGTTTTAGGGGGGAGAAAAATCGGAGAAAATCTTCAGTAAACTTAGTAGTGGACTTTTAGGGTTTTGAAGTTCTCCCCTTCTCTTCAGGCTTTTTCTTTTCCAGTCAGCAATTTTTTTTAAAAAAAACAAAAAAAAATATACAAAAGCATATCCTGAGGAGGTTTGTTTCGTTTTCATTTGGAAAGGAATTAAAGAATTTACAAATCTCAGCATCTCCCTTCGATTCTGGGTTCTCAAGAATGGTTTTGATTTGAGTTGGTTTTCTAGTTCTAAAAGCTTTGGATTCGTTGTTGATTTCTGTGGTTTCTTTGGTGCTGCGTTGCTGAGCTCCAGATTCGTTTTTTTTATCACTGTTTCTCTGTATTCCGTTTCTACATCAAGGTACTCTCCTCGATTTTGATCATGTAACTTGATTTGAATAATTCATGTTCTATGAAAAAAGAAATAATTTTGTGAGGTTACATGTTCTTCTCTGTTAATAGAATGACCACTAGCGTCGATTTGTATGCCGTGTTTATAACTAATTTCAAAGATACAACATGAGATTTTCCTATACCCTCTCACATGCTAATTTCGTGTTAGTTTGTTTGTTGAACTAAGTGTTTAAATTTAAAATCATTCTTCGAATCAGTTTGTTAATCATGATTTCGGATACTGCCTATAACTTCCTTTGTGTCAGCTTGAAGTTCCAATTTTTACTTAAGGTTGAAAGTTGAAATTACAAACCACACATTATTAGCTTAGTGGCTATTGACAGTAGACCTATCTACATGGAGTAGTAGTTTGTTGTATTTTAAGAAACTGAACTTATTGGTCGCCCCTGATGAAGAATCTTTTGTGGCTCTAAAATGCTCTTTTCCTCGTTCAGGACTCTATTGTTAGCGATGAGGTTCTCTCAGTTCAGTCTCTTTCTGTCAAGTTTGGTGAACATGTTTGGTCTTATTTTATTTCAATGAAATGGTAGTTTGATAAGTAAGATTTAAAGATTTTGGTTGTCAGCATCATGCAATTCCGATTGACAACATTTTTCTCTTTGAGTTAAAAATCTGTTGGAAAGGGTAGTTGAATGAGCATGAAGTTAGTGATGTATTGATTGAAATTTAAGGACAGAGAACAAAGAATATGCCTTGAATTTATAATGTTAAAGACACCATGTATTTCGAGTAATGACAAAGCTAATTGCAAAGAGTAGTTCATGATCCTTGCTGGTTGTCTCACTAGTTGCACAACAGCTTTCATATGTAGGTGTTGTTTCAGGAGATTTGGAAGTGAACCTTTAGTCTTTGATAAATGGTTAATGTGAACGACAACATTGTTTGCTCTTTTCTCAGTCCTCATCTTATTATGTCGAGCTGTGTAGAATTTATTGAAGGAAAATTAATGGATTTCCTTTAATTGTCAGAATTTCTAGTCTCTTGCTTCTGTGTTCATCTCCTTCATAAGGTTGCGTTGGTTTGACTGGATGGATTCTATTAGTAGACCAATTTAAGTAGGGGTAAATTTATATTGACTGGATGCATGTTGGCCCCATTACTGTCCAGAACAATATGTTCTCTTTGGTCTCAGGAATCATTTTTGTTTGGGCCTGCGTTTTGGGTTCAATTGTATGATCTGCTTCTGGGCTCAATTTTGAGCCCAATGAATGACGGTGCCCATTGCTTTTTCAGAAGAGGAGAGGCATGCAATAATACACTGGGCCCGCCATTGGCCCAGTTCCTGCTTCGATCAGTTTGGGCCCAAGTTTGGATGCGAATAACTTTAGGTTTAACCAAGTATAATCCTTTTAAAAAATGGTTGGAGGCGTGACATCTTTCGCTAAATTACCCATGGCCCTCTTGCTTAGCAATACAAAAAATTTAGAAGTAATTAATTTTTTAAATACCCGTAGTTTGCTTTAGGCGTGCAATTAAATTATTACAACTACGGGTACGGTTCCCGTAACGTGGTTGTGATAATTATTTTTAAACTAGATTAAAATAAGAGTACCTTTAGATTGCCTTTAAAATATATCCTTTTTTAAAAAAAACAGTTTGAGGTGTGCCATGTTTAAAACACATAATATATGGCCCTCACAAAATTAATTCAAGAGTTAATCCTTTTAAAAATCGAGGTGTGCCATCAATCAAACTCTCCATGGCCCTCATAAACGTGTTTATTAATTTGAACCTTCTTAGTTGCTTTAGGCGCGTTCTTTAAATAATTAAATCATAGCTCCGGGTACGGTTTCCGTGACGTAGTTGTGATTTTTAAATTCTGGGTGTACATTTCATGTAACCTAATTTCAATTCTTCAACAATGTTGAATAGAATGTGTTGCGTACCGCGGGTGCATTTCATGTAGCGTGGTTCAAGGCATGTTTTAAATAACGTTGAATTTTCCTAAAAGCGGTTTTAAAAATATCAAAAGCGGTTATAAAAGCTAAAAATGCACAATAGGTTAAAACATGTAATAAATTTGATAATTGGTCAATTTTAATAGTTTAAGCGACCGTGCTCGAACCACGGAACCCGAGAATGCCTAACACCTTCTCCCGGGTTAACAGAATTTCTTATCTAGAATTTCTGGTTCGCAGACTTATAAAGTAAAGTCGGAGTTTCCTCGATTTAGGATTTAAAATAAATCGATGACTTGGGACACCAAATAAATTATCCCAAGTGGCGACTCTGATAAAAATAAATAAAATAATCCTATTTCGAATAATGTCACTTTAATTGGAAAAATTACCTTATATCATCTTCTCGGGTGATAAAAAAGGGAGGTGTGACAGCCACCGTAAGGGAATAGCGAAGATCGTAGTTGTCATCTTCCATAATGCAATTGCAGACGATTCGAGGACATAAGAACGAGGCATTGTATCTCACCTTTTTTGTCAATCATGAACATTTACAAGAAGGACTTGCGAGTTCCCTTTGATCAATCCCCTAGAAGTATGGGATTTTTGATCACACCCAACTATGCCTTACAAAAAAGAACTAAGCAGTCGTCGCAAATATAATCCGGTTTATAAGTCCGGAGTTGAATCCCACAGAGAACTAAGGCTTAGCGTTGTTCAATAGCGCTAAGATACATAAGTCCGAAAATTTCCTAATTATAAATATTATTATACTTATTTTTATCTAATTAACTAACAAATACTAGAAAGCAGTAAAACTATCAATTAACAAGGATAAGGACTGGAGACAAGATTAAGGAGGTCTAGAGTTATGATTTCCCATATTGTCGAAATCCTTTCCGCTATGTTTTCTATAAATTAGGGGTCGCACTCTGTCCCGCTTGGTGGACGAAATCTTCTCTCCTTTTAGATTTGTCTAAGTCTTCTCTACCGATCATGAGTGCTCTGAGTGTCGTAATTCTCTCCCGAGTAACTACCACAATTTACTAGACATATTATCCAGAATACGCTAGCTGGCATTAAGTACGGCTCACTCGGATCGCACCAAAGTTTCATTATCCCTAATCTCACCTTTAAACCCTCTGTATTGATCCATCATATATGTTAGGAGTGATGTTGTTCAACAACTACCTAAATATGCACTCTCTCCTGAGTAATACTCACTAAATAGGCACAGTTGATTGAGAGCTCTTCAACCAACCACAATAATAACGTAGTTGAACAAATAGAGAAAATACTACAGCAAATCTATATTAACGTAATAGGAAAATTATCCTCCAATAGGTTCCATCAAAACCCTTGATAACAGATTAGCTATTCATAATAGTATGCATAATTACAATACTAGAATTCATAACCAATAATGAAAATAGGAAGAAGGAAGTGAAAAACTCGTAAAAGAATTCTCCGCCTTGCTCCTAATGTGTTCTTGCCTCCTTAGGTCGAATCCCCGGCCTCCACGGCGGCTCCGTGCTCTCCCTAGGTCTGAAGTGTGTCAACAGTCTGTCCCCCCCCTCCTCAAAATAGCATTTTTATATGTATTTATACCAAATAGGGTCGGGCCCAGACGAAACATCTTTTCCTGTGCGAAATAGGACAATCACTCTGTAAAAGTTGCACTACTACGCCGCATGGGGCGACGTGCCATGCGGTGTGCTTGTGGGGAAGTTCAGAGAGCTGATTCTGATAGGCTGCAGTAATTTTCCACAGGCGAGGCGCGTGCCGCGCCTGTCCACACGCCACGGTATTGGGAAATCGCGAAAATGCAAAACGTGAAAGTTGTAGCCCTTTGAAAGAGCTTTCCAACGATATATTGTGGAGCCCAAATGGAGTTCTGAGCAAAACCTTATGTGCATTTTACTAGACAATGCATTATATGCCCGCTCGATTCTTCGTTTCGTTCTTAACCATCATCCGTTGATCCCGGAACACGATCCCAGCTTGATTCCTTGGGCTGTTACTCAGACTTCAAAGCTCCAAATCACTTGAATTCATTCCATAATATCTACATAGCTCGGAATCACTCCTACAAGGCATAAAATACACAATTAGTGCAAAACACTAGCGATTAAAGCTCAAACTCAATTAAAGTGCAGTACATTAGAGTGTAATAAGCGACTAAAATACGTAATTATAACCTATAATCAACACCCCACACTTAAACCATTGCTCGTCCTCGAGCAATCAAACTACACTTTATATAGACACGACCTTTTTAAACAATTCTCCTAACTCATCACACCTAGAATATTTAAAATAGACTAAGCACAAAAGCGTAACATCTTCACCTTAAGAAAGTACCACGGAATATTCACAACTCACCCACTTACTCTAACATAGAGGTCACTGACATTACCTTTCCTTCATGAATCAAGTGCCCTCACACAACAAAAGAGAGTAGTTCCACACAATATAAAAGTTAAGAACAATTAGGAACTCAAGATAGAGAGAATTCACTCACTCTCAGAAATAACATTCATATGCCACAAAAGATGCACCATAGGCTTGCTCGTAGTGTACTACTCTACTAATCGAGCTCATTCAGTCTAGGATCAAGTAGTACTTTATTTGGTTGTAATGTAGGCTGTGGGACGGGTAGGATAAATTTAGATATAAGAGTGACTACACCTACCTAAGCACTTTAATACATATATTTTAACATTCAGGCCCATACTTATGTCAAACCATAACATCCACCTTCACATCAATATATATTAACTCCATACTTCTTTAAGCACAACTACATCAAGAGTAACCACTTAGCAAGGAATTTTTTTTTTACAACAATACAACTATTTTTTTTTCTTAATTTTTTTTTTCAATTCAAGTGGTTCTTATTTTTTTGTCAACATAATGCACCTTTCTCCTTATTTCATTAGCTCCACTCAAAAGCCAAACCAACCACCCCACACTTTAACTTTTACAAAGTACATTACAATTCAAGTGCTCATGAGAGGTGAAAAAGTTCAAATAGATGGTTAATTCAAACAAAGGGGTAAGGCTTGTAGTGTGGTTGCCAAAGAAATAGGATTAGAGGGTCAAAGGGGTTAACTACGTTACATAACAATTAGGCGGGTAAAATGTACATACCTGGATCAACAAAGAAACACCTATATCACTTCCAAGACTGTACAAAACTAATATTTCGCTTTGCAAACACACGGGGCAAGTTCTAGATATCAAATGCAATGCACTGAATACACCCGAACCTCACACGCACATGGCACATGACTCTCTCAAGATTGGATCATCAAGACACTCTAGTCAAAGCAGTTAAGCAAATTTAAAAATCTATGATTTAAGGTGCTTATACTAGAGTAAAAAACTAAGCCTAAGAGTCACAACTAAAACTAAAAAAAATAAAACTAACTACACCCGGTTCAAACAAAACCCTTGGAAAAGAACCGCGACACAAAGAAAAACCAAGTGGAAATTACTACACTACCTACAAAGAAAATCTTTTTTTAGACTTAAATTCCTCAAGAAAATTGTCTATGATATCCATCGTCGGGAAAAGTCCAATCTTTCTTTTTTTAGTTTTTCTAAAAAAAACATTATTCAATTAAAAAAACACAGGTAAAGTAGCATAGAAAGTCACCCAAACAATCTCCTCACCCCACACTTAAAATTATGCATTGTCCCCAATGCATACCATACTAATAAGAGGGTAAAAGAAACTCCCTGGTAGGCCAAAGGCCAAAGCACTAGCAGCTCATGGGGTACTTAGACTTCCCCAGGCTTGGTCCTTCGTGCGGGAACCTCACACTTAGTTCCAACCATCTGATTTGTTGTTGCATCCTTCCAATAGCTTTGCTTTCCATGCTCCTAAAAAAATAAAAAATCGACACTACAAAAATAATAAAATTAAAAAAATCTATAATAGAAATAAAATAAAATAAAAGAAAGCAGTAAAGCTGGGTTGCCTCCCAACAAGCACTTGATTTAACGTCGCGGCACGACGTGAATTACTTTCTGCCTCCACTTCGAACTTATGAATTGGACCCCAAGTTTTGATTCTGCTCTATGATCATGCTCTTGGGTGATACAAATTGTTCCGAGCCAAAAATTAAATGATACTTTATGAACTTTTTAGCTTTCAATCTAGGAGTGTCACATTGCCCAGACGGCCTTGAAAATTTTAGAATATAGGGATCATCTACCTCTTCCTTTGACTCTTGCATTGGCTCATACAGATCAGTTTTCATTTCACCATCTGAACATAATGTAGAGAAGTTTTTGGAATGAGGTCCAACGCGATCAATTACATGAACTTCAAGATTTTTAACCTCCTCAACACCAATCACACTAGAGTCAACTAAATTTGTATCTTCAACGTCCCTGGTTGACTCTAGTATTACTTCTTCAACATCGGCATCCTCAACTTTTAGTTGGATAGATTGTTGGTGTTCTACTCTGACCTCTTCCGCTAGCACCTCCTCGTATTTTTTTAAATCCTCAATTATAATGGCAATTTCTACAGCCAATTCATGCTCTTCTTGGCTACTATCCACAATGTAAGCTTGTTGTGCTTTACGAGGTTCAATTAGTTTATTCGCTTGAGCCTCCAAGTTGTGAATAGTTGCCTCTTGCATTTGTATCTGCAGTGGTTTCTTATCATATAGTTGCATGAAACACTTTAACATATCTTTGATCTCCTTCAGGTCAGCTTCCCAAGGTTCTTTGTCTATTAACTTCACCCGAAAAAGTAGAACCATCATAGTAAGGGGTTGGGGGAGGATAAGACAAATAATCACAACCATAAAAATGACCATCTTGACCACCACACATATCACACATATTCCACACATAAGATTGATTTGGTGCACATAACTCGCTCTCGGGAAATTTTGAAAATTCTGCAATGGGTGGTTTCCTTCACAATATGCATGAGGAGGATTAAAAGTATAATTACCAACATTAAAACTCTCATAATTCCAAGATGCCATGTTTTTAAAATCAACAAGTAAAACAAAAATAAAAAATCAAATACAAAAAAATAAAAATAAAGTTCAAACTGAAACCTGGCAATATGTCCATCTACAGCTACACCGTTAGTTCTCCGGCAACGACGCTAAAATTTGATCATGCCCAACTATGCCTTATAAAAAGGACTAAGCGGTCGTTGCAAAATAATTCGGTTTACAAGTCCGGAGTCGAATTCCACAGAGAACTAAGGTTTAGCTATAGTTGTTCAATATCGCTAAGAAACATAAGTCCAAAAATTTCCTAATTATAAATATTATAATGCTTATTTTTATCTAATTAACCAACAAATACTAGAAAGCAGTAAAACTATCAATTAACAAGGATAAGGATTGGAGACAAGATTAAGGAGATCTAGAGTTATGATTTCCCTATTGTCAAAATTCTTTCCGCTATATTTTCTATAAATTTGCCTAAGTCTTCTCTACCGATCATGAGCGCTCTGAGTGTCGTAGTTCTCTCCCCAGTAACTACCACAATTCACTAGACATATTCTCCCGAATTACGCTAGCTGGCATTAAGTACGGCTCACTCGGATCGCACCAAGGTTTCGTTATCCCTAATCCCGCCTTTAAACCCTCTGTATTGATCCCTCAAATACGTTAGGAGTAATTTTGTTCAACAACTACCTAAACATGCACTCTCTCCCGAGTAATACTCACTAAATAGGCACATGCGATTGAGAGCTCTTCAACCAACCACAATAATACGTAGTTAAACAAATAGAGAAAATACTACAGCAAATCCATAATAACGTAACAGGAAAATTATCCTCCAATAGGTTCCATCAAAACCCTAATAACAAATTAGCTATTCATAATAGTATGCTTAATTACAATAGTAGATTTCATAACCAATAATGGAAATAGGAAGAAGGAAGTAAAAAACTCGTAGAACAATTCTCCACCTTGCTCTTAATGTGTTCTTGCCTCCTTAAGTCTAATCCCCGGCCTCCACGGCGGCTCCGTGCTCTCCCTAGGTCTAAAGTAAAGTGTCAAAAGTCTTTCCCCCCCTCCTCAAAATAGCATTTTTACATGTATTTATACCAAATAGGGTCGGGCCCAGACGAAACATCTTTTCCTGCGTGAAATAGGACAATCACTCTGTAAAATTTTCACTACCATGCCGCATGGGGCGACGCGCCATGCGGTGTGCTTGTGGGGAAGTTCAAAGAGCTGATTCTGACAGGCTGCAGAAATTTTCCACAGGCGCGGCACGTCCCGCGCCTCTCCACGCGCCGCGGTAGGGGGAATTTGCGAAAATGCAAAATATGAAAGTTGTAGCCCTTTCAAATAGCTTTCCAACGATATATTGTGGAGCCCAAACGGAGTTCTGAGCGAAAAGTTATGTGTATTTTACTAGACAATGCGCCGTATGCCCGCTCGATTCTTCATTTCGTTCTTAACTATCATCCGTTGATCCCCAAACACGATCCCGACTTGATTCCTTGGGCTTTTACTCAGACTTCAAAGCTCCAAATCACTTGAATTTATTCCATAATATCTACATAGCTCGGAATCACTCCTATATAAAAATGTAATAAGCGACTAAAACACATAATTATAGTCTATCATCAATTTTCATAAAGAAATAGTACATTGGGCTCCAGAAAGTGAAAGTCACCCTTAAATCATGCCCCAATTCTAGTCAGGAGAGTGAATCGTGGGTCCACATTGTAGTAAGTGGGTTCAGCTCAAACCGCTTCGTCAATTTTTTTTACTATATACATGCGTGAATTTTAGGTAACAATGGTGGTATAGAAAAAATTTATTCACTATACAGAATTGTAAATGGCAGCTCGTTGGTCAAGTGGGGTCATCTTTTTTGGGATGACATGAGTTCGATTCCTGCTGCATGCAGAAATCATTTGGACGTTTTTAAAATTTTGGAGACTTTTTCGGGTAACGTGAAGGTGAGCTAGTTTCATATTTTTACTTACTAGTTTTAGGGCACGATGAGCGTGTACCTTGTACGATGCATATGAAATTATAAAAAAATATAAACCCTTAAAATAATTTTTTTAAATTATAAGCTCTTGGAAATGATAAAATATTGAGTCTATTTAGTAAAAAAAGTAGAGGCTAAGCATGAAACAACCGAGATGATTTTGAAAGTTTGGTATTCTATTATATATCTCCTTCTTTTATATTAATTTTCGTATCAAAATAATCGTCTAGATACCATATATTCTAGACAAGTCAACTACATAAAGAAAAAAATTAGAGATGAAAAAATTATGTAGTTAAATAATAAATAATTATCGCTAATCCTATTCAATGCAGGATTTAGTGACAGATCAATAAAAAAAATTTATCAGCTACAAGATGAATTTCATAACTAATTCTTGTTTTTAAATTTAAATTATGTAAAAAAGTTTCTTAGTAATAATATTAGTTTCTTTTTAACACGAATTTTTATTGAGGTAATTTAGGTATTTTTGTAAATTAAGTTACGGTATATTTGAGCCAATATTCTAACCTTGATGGAATGAATAAATCCAACTTTTAACGGATGACATATATAGGCCATTTATTAAAGTTTGATGGCATATATGACACCCATTTTTGTCTTAAACAACAACAACAACAACCTAGTATGATCCCACAAGAGGGGTCGGGGGAAGGTAGTGTGTACGCAGACCTTACCCCTACCTTGAGAAGGTAGAGAGGCTGTTTTCGATAGATGCTCGGCTCAAGGAACAGTGACAATAAAGCAACCAACCATAATAATAACAAGAAATGAAAAGAAAAACAAAGACTCACATATACTAAAAAATATCTAAAGAAAAGAAATACAAGAATAGTACTAATACTATCGGTAAGAAAGACAAAACATATAATAAAATATCTAGGAACAGGAAATAAGAATATTACTAATACTACCGGTAATACTAGGAGACACCCTCGACTACCTATCAACCTTCGACCCTAATTCTCGACCTCTACACCTTTCTATCTAGGGTCATATCCTCGGTAAGCTGAAGCAACACCATGTTCTGCCTAATCACCTCTCCCTGGTACTAATGTCTACCTCTACCCTTCCTCAGACCCGCCATGGTCAATCTCTCACACCTCTTAAACGTCGCATCTATGTCTCTCCTCGTCACGTGTCCGAACTATCTCAGCATCGATTCTTGCTATTCGTCTTCCATAGGGGGCCACTCTAACCTTGTCCCTAATAACTTTATTCCTAATCTTATCTTTCCTAGTATGCCCATACATCCATCTCAACATCCTCATTTCGGCGACTTTTATCTTTTGGAAATGGGATTTCTTGACTGGCCAGTATTCCGCACCATACAACATAACTGATCTAACTACCACTAGGTAAAACTTGCCTTTAAGTCTTGGTGGCACATTCTTGTCACACAAAACATCAGATGCAAGCCTTCATTTCATCCACCCTGCTCCAATACGATATCTAACATCCTCGTCAATCTCCCCATTACCTTGGATAACAGATCCAAGATATTTAAAACTATCACTCTTGGGGATGATTTGTATATCAAGCTTCACATCCATTTCTGCTTCACGCGTCCCATCACTAAACTTACACTCCAAATATTTAGCTTTCATTCTACTTAATAAAACCTTTAGACTCCAAATTTTGTCTCCAAACCTCCAGCCTAGCGTTGATCCCATTATGCGTCTCGTCAATCAGCACTATGTCGTCTGTAAATAACATACACCATGACACCTTCCCTAGGATGTGTCGCGTCAGCACATCCATCGCCACCCTGATGTAACCCCATCACTACCAAAAAATGTTCCAAGTCCCCTGCCACGGTCCTCACTCGAGTTTTAACACCATAGTACATATCCTTAATCACCCTAATTGTTTACCCTAAAAATTGGATAACAATTAAACTTATAATATGGTTTTAAGGATACGTGATTTCACCTAATAAAAATTAAATGTAAAGATTAGTAACATAAATGACCAATAAGATAAAGCAATCCATTGTTTGGATGAAATTCAGCCCTCGAGCTTGTATACCCTCGAACCGATTTGTGCAAGAACAGTTAAAAAATAACAAGCTAATGAACAAGAATATGAACTAAAAAAAAGGCGTTCTATTGCTTTGATATCTATGAGTGCAAGGTGTATACAAGATGATTAGATCCCCCTGTATATATTAGAGGAATCCTATCTATGGTATAATTATAATTACGGAAGTAAATCCCAGGATTAGCTAAAAAACCGCCCTTGAATTGATCTGTTCCGAGATTTCCGCCGCGATCTTCGACCAGTCATGGATATCTCGCCTTTATGTTATTGTATTTTGCTCGATGTCTGCCTCATTTGGTCTCGATCGCTACTAGCCTCGATCTCAACAGGTACCTCAATCCTCGAACTCGATACCTTATCCTCGTGCTTTGGTCTGACCCACTACGGGGGCGACCTTCGATGCAACTCCCTGGTCTCGATCAAATAGTAGAATCGGGTAGGCCCAGTTTTAACCGTATATAGATAGTCCCCTCATTTCTTGGAGTGTAATGCGAAGAACGAATTAAGGCTTCGATTTTGTACATCGACCTATGTTGGCGTCATCCTCGTGATGTAAGCGACGGACACGACCGAAGTGTCCCGTCGGTACAGTTACCAAAGTCATTAATGAGCATTAGTTGGTGGTGGGCTACCAGTGCCTTTGAGTCGTCGCCGTGAATCCCTTAATAGGCCCCTTCTCTCATTGATACAATCTTTACTTTCACTTTCTTCTAATCTCTTAAGCTTTTTACATCTCTTAAGCTCTGCCTTTCTTCAAAATCTCCAGGGTTTGTTGCTAATCCCCTTTCAAACACCAAGTCATGTTATTTCTTTCTTTCTTTAAACTCACACAAAAATTGCAAAAACGTCAAAAATTGTAGGGCCGGCCGGCGATAAAACACCGGTGGAGCCGCGCCCTAAGGAGTGTGTTCCTGGGCGATGTGAACTTACTTCTGACTTCAAAGTCGAGAAAACTTCGTCGGTCCCTGGTCGATGCAAGACAATGTCGAGATATATATGCTCGATAACCGAGGGTGACCTTGAGCAGGTGAAGAAAGACTACCATTGGGAAGATAAAGAGGTGGTGATTCCGACCCCCGAAGAAGACATCACTACCCGTGTGGAAGGTTTTATAAGTGTTTACACTTACCCTTTCACGCTGGGCCCTGTGGATCCCGTCATCATCAATTTTTGCCGTCAATATCAAATAACCCGAGGTCAAATCCATCCCTTTTTTGGCGGATTTTTAGTCTGCTCTGATTCTTTGTGAGCAAAGTCGAAGGGATGTTTTTCACCCTCGACCACCTCATCAGGTTGTTCAGCCCCTGTCGCTATCGAGACGGGTTAATAAGACTTCAACGTCGGGATACCAAGGTGCTGTTCTCGAGCATAGATGAGGACAAGGATCGAGGATGGATGTGCCAGTTCGTTCGAGTGAAGACTTCCGACCTAATCCCGTCCGAGAGGATGCCATTTCTCGAGAAATGAAATATGAAGCGTAAGTACAATACCACCTATATCTTCCATTTATTGTTTCATTTCCTTTACTTCTTCTTATCGAAATCCCTTTCTATGATGTAGCGGCCTCTTGGATGTCTGGTGCAATTCCTAACCTCGAGAGCTGGGTTCGAAACCTAGCTTCAACCTCTTCGTATGCTGAGCGCTCATGGCGTGATTTGGCAAAGGGCCGATGGGAGGCAAAAAATCATGGTAAGCCCCTTTTCACGCATTTCATGATCTTCGCTGAAATGTTTCTTTCCGTACCACTTGATTTCCTTTCATACAGGCCTCAGAGAAAATGTTGTCATGAGGCCCCCATCCGGGGAAGAAGAGGTGTCGCCCCCGGCCCCGTAACCGATGAAGGATAAAAAGAGGAAAAGGATCTCAACCTCCGAGGACCCAAAGACCAAGAAAAGTAAGGCTCGTAAGCTGAAGAAAGACACCGCCGTCCTGCCTGCGGAGGTAGTTCAGCGGCTAAGAGAGAAAGAAGAAGAAAACGAGGACGATGGCTCCGAGCTGGTGGCCCGAGTGAAGAGGAACATGGAGGCCCCAGAGGCCTCTAAGTTGGTGAGGGTTGGAGAAATTCAGCCTCGAACCGAGGGGGTCTCGAAAGAGGACCCGAGCAAAGTCCCCGAGTTGTTGGAGACTAAAGATGCCTCCCGCCGATATGAGTAGTCGGCGGGTATGTTCGAAGGGGCCAGCTCGAGGCCCTTCAAAATGAAGAAAACGCCCCAAGTGATTCACTTGGGGCAATAGACATTGGAGACTTCCCGCCACTTCTTTCATTCTCGGAAGGGGAAGTTCGAGAGGCTTAGGCTTTGAAGGCCCCTCAGGTAGAAGGTGCCCTCGGAGGGGATGACCTTTTCCAAGTTGTTTTGTCGGGGTCGATGATGTCGCTGGCTTGAATGACTTGGACGTGCGGAGGAGGAGCTTTGGCAAATCTTTCTCGAGTTTCAGATTGACCAGCCAGTTTCTAGCCCCAGTGTCAATCACGAGTGTAAACGGGCTATTATTATTATGGTCCCTGAGGATGCACGAGTTTTTGCCACCCATAGGGGTGGCCATTTACCTTCAAGGTTTGGTCACCGAGGAAGATCAAGCTCTGATGGACGAGGTGGGAGCACCATGCCTCTTTAATGAGGCCCAGCAAGCTTTGAATTGGGTAAGCCCTAACTTTTTTTGTTGACGCCGGTCTTCATACTTGTGTTTTTCCCTCCTTGCCTAATTCTTTCCCTTATATTTGTGTAGGCCTCGGTACTTCATCATGAGGCTTTCTTTAAGTCTCGAAGAGAGTTGAGCCGATATGAAGCTGAAATTCAAAGGCTTACTGAGGAGAAAAACGCTCTCAGGCTTCTCGGTGAGCAAAGAGAAAAAGAAATCAAAAGCCTCCGAGCTGAGCTGGCCGTGGCCCAGAAAGAACAAAGCAAACTGACTGAGCAGGTAAATAAAGTCTTAGACGCTCATGACCTCGATTTGGGAGTGATGGATAATGATTCGATCTCACAGGTCCAACGGCTGCATGAAACGATCGTGCAACTTCAAGGAGAGGTAGATGAGGTGAAGGCGGAGACTGCAGCGTGGAAGCAAAAGATGGACCGCCTTGCCTCAGAGAAAGAGGCTGCTCGATCCCAGTTATCCTCAACCGAAAGCCAACTCCAAGGCATGAAAGAGAAGAACTTGGAATAAGCCAAGAAAATTGAGGTGCTACAGGCTCGGTTGGACACGGAGCTTGCAGTAGCAAAATCTGAGGTTGAGACGGCCAAGGCCGATGCTGAGGTGATGGTGGCTGTCTACCGATCTGACGCCGAGGCCACTCGAGCTCAAGCAAAAGAAGTTGCCAGTGCTTCTCAGTCTCGAGCATACTGGGTTGCCGAGCATGCCAAGTGCCAGTCTCGAAGAGAGACTCTTGAGGAGATTCATGCCCGTGGTTTTAACCTTGCTGTCGAGATCGAGAATGTGAAAGAGCTTGAGGTTGAAGCCAAAGCGTTGCTCTCTTCTGATGATGACAATTCTGGGAGCGTGAGTGAATCCGAGAGCGGAGGAGAACCCGATGGCGAGAATGCAGCTCCCGAGGAAAATTAGGCACTTAGGCTTTTTCTTTTTGAATTTATGTGTAGGATCCTGATCGGTCCTTGTAAATATTTTCATACATATAAAAGATCTCTTTTCTCTCTAACTTGTCTTTATTTCAATATCTTCCTTGTGCGAATTCTGTTTCGTCCATGTCTTGAAAGCTTTCATAAGTACGAGGTTTGGGCAATTTGATCGAAGTTGGACTAGTGTAGTCTTTATAATCGAGTGATGACCTTTAGGTTTTAGTTGAGTGAGGATGACTTCTCGAACTCAAAAATGGAACGGCCCTTAGGCTTAGCATAAAATAGGGTTGTTTGAGAGTTCGAACAATCCGGTAGCCCTTAGGGTTTTCGAGGGTTGATGTTATCGAAACCCTTTATAATTTTGCTGAGGGTAGCCCTTTTAACCAGTTTTGTGAAGATATTAGAAGGCTTGTTTTATTACGGAATTCAGACGTCTCCGAGCCATGTTGGTTTGGCCGTAGCCTTTAACTTGGGATTTGCCTCTTGGGCTTGTTTCCCGATTACACTTTGAACTTGTTCAAAGTGTTATTCCCCGAGTGGGGTGGCCTATAAAAATGAGGCTTGCCTTTTTAAGGTCTTATGATCTCGAGGTTTTAGTAGTTCGATTACATCGATTTTTTGGATGGCAATCCCCAAGTAGGGGGTAAGTTGTTTGAACTTCAGTTGTGATCGGCCCTTAAGCCTGTTTCCACAACAGACCAAGAGTAGGAAATTGTAAAGTTAAATTTTCTCTAAGGCATGAAATATTTGGCAAGGATCAATAGATTATACATGTGTACATGTTTTCCTTTAGGGCTCGAGTAATCTACATGGGCACGGTTCGTTTGACCATTTGGCCCTTACAAAGTTTTACCTATCGAGGCCGTATCGACACGAAGTATCTTCCTTGCAACAAAGCCGACATCCGAGGGTGAGGCCCCCTATTATTTGAGGTTGATTGTAATGAAGCCTCGGAAACTGTTGAATTGGTCTAAGTTAGCACGAACAATGATTGCCTCATTAAAATCCTCGCCGGAAAAACCCATTTGGGACAAAAATCATTCTAAGGGAAAAAGAGTGCAACACGTGCTTTCAGACCTAAGAACTTTGTAATGAAGAATCCTTCGACGTCTTCTATTCAACACCTGCAACTGGTTAGCATAAAATATAAACGAAATGGAGAAGATCATACCTTAACAGTAATATCGTTTGAGGAGTGATACATTCTAATTGTTTGGTAATTGTCGTTGTCCATCGTGCCAAGTTTGTAGGATCCCTTTCCGATGATATCGAGGACCTGATACGGTCCCTCCCAGTTCGGGCCAAGTTTTCCTTCGTTTGGGTCTCGAGTATTGAGGGTGATCTTTCTCTGAACTAAGTCCCGATTTTAAAGTGTCGAAGATTTGCTCTTCGATGTAATACCTCTCGATCCGCTATTTCTGTACGACCATTCGAATGAGGGGGGCTTCTCGTCTTTCATCTAGCAATCGAGGCTCGTATTCATAGCCTCGTGATTTGACTGCTCCGTTGCATACTGAAACCTGAAGCTAGGTTCCCCGACCTCGACCAGGATTAGAGCTTCAGCACCGTAGACTAAAGAGAACGGTGTTGGCCCCATACTAGATTTCAACGTTGTTCGAACGCCCAAAGGATTTCGGGCAATATTTCTCTGCATTTTCCTTTAGCCTCGTTCAATCTTTTCTTCCGATTTTGGATGACGGTCTTATTTGTCGATTCGGCCTGTCCGTTTCCACCAGGATGATATGGCGTTGATAGGATTCTTTTTATTTTGTGGTCTTTGAAAAACTTTTTCACTTTGCTGCCAACGAATTGCTTTCCATTGTCACATACGATCTCAGCAGGCATTCCAAATCAACATATAATGTGATCCCAGATAAAGTCTATGACTTCTTTTTCTCTAACTTTCTCGAAGGCCTGCACTTCAACCCACTTAGAGAAATAGTCAGTCATAAATAAAATGCATTTAGCTTTACCTGGGGCCGACATTTGAGGGCCAACGATATCTATCCCCCATTTCATGAACGACCATGTGGATAGGACTGAGTGGAGTTGCTCCCCGGGCTGGTGGATCATTGGCGCATACCTTTGACATTTGTCGCACTTTCGAACAAATTCTTTAGTGTCCTTTTCCATATCGGCCCAATAGTATCCTGCTCTGATGACTTTGTGAACCTATGACTCGGCATCGATATAATTTCCGCAATTGCCCTCGTGAATTTCTCGTAGAATGTAATCGGTGTCTCCTGGTCCTAAACATTTTGCTAATGGTCCATCGAACGTTGTCCAATACAGTGTTCCATCTTCGGCCAATATGAACCGTGCAGCCTTCGTGCGTAGAGTTCTTAATTCTTTAGGATCCGATGGCAGCATCCCGTTCTTTAGGTATTCGATGTACTTATTCCTCCAATCCCAGGTTAGACTTGTGGTGTTTATTTCAGCGTGTCCTTCTTCGATTACTAACTTCGAAAGTTGTACAATAGTCCCCGAGCTAAGTTCATCGTCTTCAATCGACGACCCCAAATTTACAAGGGCATCGACTTTGCTATTTTGTTCTCGAGGTACATGCTGCAGGGTCCATTCTTTAAATCGATGTAGAGACACTTGTAGTTTGTCCAAGTACCTCTGCATTCGATCTTCTCAAACCTCAAAAGTTCTGTTGACTTGATTTACCACAAGTTGGGAGTCGTACTTGGCCTCGATGACCTCTACCCCAAGCTCTTAGCTAGTTTGAGACCTGCAATCATGGCCTCATACTCAGCCTCATTGTTAGTTAATTTCGAAGTTTTGATAGACTATCTAATTGTATTACCTGCGGGTGGCTTCAAAATGATGCCTAACCCGGAACCCTTCACGTTCGAAGCGCCATTCGTGGAGAGGTTCCACACCCCCAATGATGTACCCGATTTTAATAATAGTTCCTTTTCAACCTCGGTACTAGGGCTGGCATGAAGTTAGCCACGAAGTCTGCCATGATTTGGGATTTGATGGCCGTTCGGGGTTGATACTTGATATCGTACCCGCTGATCTTGACGGCCCATTTGTCCAATCGTCCTGAGAGTTCGTGCTTGTGCAAAATGTTGCAAAGGGGATAGGTGGTTACAACACAAATTGGGTGACATTGAAAGTACGGTTTTAATTTCCTAGAGGCACTTAACAAAGCAAGCACTAATTTTTCTAAGTGTGGGTACCGGGTCTCGGCTTCACCTAGGGTCCGACTAACATAGTGAACAGGAAATTGCGTACCTTGATCTTCTCGAACTAAGACCCCACTTACCACTATCTCCGAGACCGCTAAGTATAAATAAAGTTGCTCGCCCTCTTCGGGTGTGAAGTAATGGCGGGCTCGACAGGTATTGTTTTAGTTCCTCCAAGGCTTGTTGACATTCCGGGGTCCATGCGAAATTGCTCTTCTTCTTAAGCAGTGAGAGGAACCGGTGGCTCCTATCTGAGGATCTCGAAATAAATCGACCCAGAGCGGCTAAGCGCCCCATTAACCTCTGTACAACATTAACATTATCAACAACTATGATGTCTTCGATTGCCTTGATTTTATCGGGGTCTGATTTGATACCATAAAGCCGAGGAACTTGCCCAAACCAACCCCGAACGCACATTTCTCCGGGTTGAGCTTCATGTTGTATTTTCTTAGTATGTCGAAGGTCTCCTGCATATGTTTCAAATGGTTCTCGGCTCGCAGGGACTTAACTAGCATATCATCAATACAAACCTTCATTGATTTACCTATTTGTTCTTCGAACATTCAATTTACTAGGCATTGATAAGTAGCACCAGCATTTTTTAGTCCGAACGACATTACATTATAGCAATAGGTGCCGTATTTAGTAATAAATGAAGTCTTTTCCTGATCCTCCGGGTTCATTTGTATCTGATTATACCCGGAGTAGGCATCGAGAAAACTAAGGATCTCGTGGCCGGCTGTGGCATCAATCATGCGATCGATATTCGCAAAGGAAAAGAATCTTTAGGTTATGCCTTGTTTAAATCCTTATAGTCTACACACATTCTAAGTTAGTTTCCCTTTTGGAGACTACAACTATGTTTTCTAGCCATTAGGGGTATTTTACCTCCCGAATGGATCCTATATTGAAAAGTTTTGTTACCTCGTCCTTAATGAATGCATGTTTTACCTCGGAGTGAGGTCTTCTCTTTTATTTCACTGGGCAGAACTTTGGGTCCAAGCTCAGTCGATGCGTAGTGATCTCCGGTGGGATCCCTATCATATCTAGGTGGGACCAAGCAAATCAATCCATGTTATTTAAACGGAATGGAATGAGTTTTTTCCTGAGCTCGGGAGTTAACCCCGTGCCTAGGTATACCTTTCGATATGGCAGATACTCGATCAGTATGATTTGTTCCAGCACTTCGACCGTTGATTTCGTTGCATCGGAATCATCGGAGATTACGAAGGTTCGAGGTATCATATAATCATCATCCTCGAAAGTTTCCTGCTCCTCCGATCGGGCCGAGGCCGGTGACTGTGGTTGCTATTTGACTTCTTGTTTTCCCTTCGATTCTGAATCCCCTTGATGACAGCGCCGATACTGGTATTACCTCATCGATTGCAAACATTTCTTTGGAGGCGGGTTGTTCACCGTACACCGTTTTGATTCCTTCGGATGTTGGGAATTTCAAGACTTAGTGAAGCGTCGAGGGCACTGCTCTTATATTATGAATCCAAGGTCTTCCGAGCAGCGCGTTGTACCTCATGTCACCTTCGATGACATGGAACTTTGTTTCCTGGATAGTCCCAGCCACGTTTACTGACAGAACGATTTCCCCTTTGGAGGTTTCACTTGCCATGTTGAAGCCATTAAGTACCCGAGTTGCGGGCACAATTTGATCTTTGAGGCCGAGTTGCTCTACGACCCTTGATCAAATAATATTTGTTGAGCTACCTGGATCAATCAACACACGTTTAACTTGAATTTTATTCATAATGATAGATATTACCAGTGGATCGTTGTGAGGTTGTTCGATCCCTTCTGCATCCTCGTCGTAGAAAGACAAGGTATCTTCCGGTAAGTAGTCTTGAGTTCGCTTCTCCCTCGTGATTGTTGCTTTGGTGCGCTTAAATACCGGTCCTTGAGGAATATCGACCCTACCAACGATCATATGAATTACGTGTTGTGGTTCTTCCTATTCGTTTTTCCTGTTTGCATCCTGTCTTTGAAGTGATTTTTAGCTCGGTCGCTCAATAATTCTCGAAGATGACCCTCGTTGAACAAGCGAGCTACCTCCTCCCTCAGCTGTCTGCAGTCTTCGGTTTTGTGACCATGGGTACCATGGTATTTGCATATTTGATTAGGGTTCTCTTGAGCTGGATTGGTCTGTAGGGGTCTGGGCCATCTAGCATCCTTGATCCGTCTGGTGGCTGATACAATACCCGATGCATTGATGCTGAAGTTGTATTCTGAAGTCGTGGTGCTTCTGTGGGATCGACATGTTTATCGAAGCTACTTTTACTCATGAGCCCTCGGGAGCTCTGTCCTCGATCATTCCTTTGATAATTTCGAAGGGGATTGCGTCCCGGGCCGCTGTTTCTACGATATGTGTTGTACGGTTGATACCGATCTCTGTTTGGTCGGGGTTCTCTGTCTATTTCCCTTTGAATTCTACCGACTGGCCTATTTGGGTAAACAAAACCGGAGAGAGTTCCCAATTGATCATCCTCGACCTCGATCTTCGATCGGTATCGATTATGTACGTCGGCCCATGTTACAACTGGATATTCAATTAAATTCTACTTTAGTTGTCGTGATGCTATCAAACTTCGTTCGTCCAAACCTTGAGTGAAAGCTTGAACAACCCAATCATCTGTGACCGGGGGTAGGTCCATGCGTTCCATCTGGAATCGAGATACGAATTCCCTTAACATTTTGTTATCCTTTTGTCTTACTTTGAAGAGGTCCGACTTCCTAGTCGCAACCTTTATTGCTTCGGCGTGTGCCTTTATGAACGAATCTGCAAGCATGGCGAAGGAGTCGATGGAATTGGGCGGCAAATTGTGGTACCATATCATCACCCCCTTTGATAAAGTCTCTCCAATTGTTTTCAATAGAGCAGATTCAATCTCATCGTCTTCTAAGTCATTTCCTTTTATTGCGCACGTATAAGAAGCAACATGCTCATTAGGGTCGGTGGTCTCATTGTATTTGCGAATTTCTGGCATACGAAATTTCTTCGGGATGGGCTTCAGAGCTGCACTTGGAGGGAAAGGCTTCTGTACGAACTTCTTCGAATCCAAACCCTTTAGGATCGGGGGTGCCCCCGGTATTTGGTCAACCCGTGCATTGTATGTTTCTACCTTTCTGTCATTAGCCTCGATTTTCTTTTCACCCGATTTGATCCGTTTAGTGAGCTCCTCAAGCATCTTCATAATGGCGGGGTCAGTCCCCGGTTCATCGGCGTTCGATTTCTCCGGTACAGGCTCGACTCTATGAACAACCTCTTGTCATGTTTCGAGCTCAATTCTGCTTGGTGCTCGATTCTGATTTTAGAGTTGCGCTATCGCAGCTTGTTGAGTCTGCAACATTTCGAATATCATTTGAAGGCTAATTCCGCCTTTTTCACCGCTCTGTGTGTTCTAATCGGCTGCTTGGGCATCTCTGCGGACACTATTTCCAGGCTCGACGCCCAGATTTGCGTTTAGGGCGATATGCGAACAGACGTCGACGGGGTCTGCGATCGGTACTACCTCGTGGCCAGCCAGAGGCACTTCGATCCCTGGGGCGGCTACATTATCGTTTTCTCCATGGAAACCGAGGCCGTTATCGACGTGAGTGGGTACTGCTTGCGAGTTAGACATGTTGATTCTGAAATCAAAAACACTCACAAGAACTAGCGTAAAGTAGTTGTTACGAGAATTAATACCAGGCAATCATTATTATCCTTAGCCCCACGTTGGGCGCCAAACTGTTTACCCTAAAAATTGGATAACAATTAAACTTATAATGTGGTTTTAGGGATGCGTGATTCACCTAATACCTATTGATAAATGTAAAGATTAGTAAGATGAATCAACAATAAGATAAAGCAAACTAGTGTTTGGACGAAATTCAGCCCTCGAGCTTGGATACCCTCGAACTGATTTGTGCAAGAACAGTTAAAATATAACAAGCTGATGAACAAGAATATGAACTAAAGAAAAGGCGTTATATTGCTTTGATATCTCTGAGTGTAAGGTGTATACAAGATGATTAGAGCCCCCTTTATATAGTAGAGGAATCCTATCTATGGTATAATTCTAATTACGGAAGTAAATCTCGGGATTAGCTAAACAACCGCCCTTGAATTGAGCTGTTCCGAGATTTCCGCCGCGATCTTTGACCAGTCACGGATATCTCGCCTTTGTGTTATTGTATTTTGCTCGATGTCTGCCTCATTTGGTCTCGATCGCTACTAGCCTCGATCTCAACAGGTACCTCGATCCTCGAACTCGATACCTTATCCTCGTGCTTTGGTCTGACCCGCTGCGGGGGCGACCTTCGATGCAACTCCCTGATCTCGATCAAATAGAAGAATCGGATAGGTCCGGTTTTAACCGTATACACTAATGTACGCTACTGAAATACCGCTAACTTTCAAACATCTCCACATAACCTACTGGAATAAGATACTGTCTTAAACAATCTGTAAAATACTACTCTCCATCGCCAGAGACCATCACCCTAAAAGACATGTCGTCTGAACCACAGCGCTCCTCCAAGACCATCATCGCCGTCGATCTTCCACAAGCCCCGTCGCTGCAGATCTGGCGCTAACCTTCTCTGTCACTCTTTTCATTACCCCCAATACCTTCCTCGGTTCTTCATATCTAATAAACAATTATCCTCTGTCACTACTTTTGACGACAAAGAATACGACCTCAGCAGTAGCGCAACCATCGCCGTCGCTAGAGATCTTAACTCAATTCTTTCTCCCAAAATCTGAATATTTGATTCATTTTTTGCTCTTGGCCCATCTGAAATTGGCTTGTTGCTGTGCAAACTTCACATCTTTATGTCTGAAGTTAAGCTAGCCAAACCCTAACTCCAGACATGTATTTCAGATATACATGTCTAAAGTAAGGCTTTGGCAAGCCTAACTTCAAAAATACACTCCTCTGCTGAAGCTTCAGATAATAAGCCACACAATGTGGAGTCTCGCTTTAGCAATATTGGATTCTGGAAATTAGAATTCTTATTTCTGGCCAGGTCCTTTTTCGTAGCACCTACGGTAGAAATGTCGCTTTTTTATTCCACCAAACTATTCTCTTTAGCAGCAAATGAAATCTTTAATATTAACAAGCTTAACTTCTGACATGTCTGTTTGAAGCTGTCACATTTTGCAATTCTAACTTCAGACATTTATTTTGTGTAGGTATCTTTGAAGTATGTCAGAAATTAAGTTTGCCAAAGCTCAATATGTATAAAATTAGCATAATTTTGTAATTTATGTCTAAAGTTAAGTTTTCCAAAGCCTAACTTCATACACACATGTCTGAAATTGGCATAGAACATGTATGTCACGGATCAACAACAACTTCAGTACTTCACAAAAGTGTTGTTCTTCCACTAGTAGGATAGAAATGTTTAATTATGATAAAAATTGTGTATACTTATGATCGAAGTTGTTTATGGTGCTTAGCTCTTCTTACAATTTTGTTAAATTAGAACTGTTGCTTAGCTCTTCGTTTTGTTTGGTTTACTAGATTTGCTGCTCGACTCTTATTTTTACTTTTGTTTATTGGAGTTACTAGATAGCTCTTCTTTTTGTTTTGGTTTACTACTTTGCTTCTTGTTATGTCTGTATAGAACCTATATAAGATATGAATTCATATTCGGTTCTATCTTGGGTATTTGTGTCCAAATATTAGTTATTACAGATTGGATATAGGTTAAACAATTTTAGAAAACTATGTCTTAAATAGTGCCCTTAAAATAGGGTATTTGTGCACTTTCCCATAAAAATGATGGCTCTTTTAAAACAAAATAACAAAGTAATAATTTGTAATGTAGCCTAATCTAATTGTCACGACCCTAAATTCCCATCTTCGGATGTCGTGATGGCACCTAGTCTCTAAGGCTAGGTAAGCCTAACACATGTTGAATTTTTAACAGATTTAAGCCATTTAGCCCTAAAAAATGAACCAGTAATTGCCCTACATAGCCAACAACCTTCAATAGATATACAATATCCCAAAACCGGCACTACGAAGTCATAATCTCTTCTAATGTAACTAAGAATATCAAATACATCACTGCCTGAAATGGAAATAAACAGTAACAAGTAAAATTCCAAGGTAACACCCTACGAACGCAATGGCAGGTATACCTTTGTGACGACCCAAAGGGGTCATCACTTGTTTTCTTACTCGTCCCGTGCTTCCGAGGCCTCGAAAACCTCATTTAGGGTTGCCTCAATTTGCGTTCGCAGTCCAGGCGCGTAGCCGGAAAGCTTAAATATGAATTCTGTGTGAAAAATGCTAAATTTTGATATTAATATGAATATATTTGACTTCGGTCAACATTTTTGGCAAACGGACCCGGACCCGTGATTTGACGGTCCCGGAGGGTCCGTAAAAAAATATGGGACTCGGGCATATGCCCGGAGTCGAATTCCGAGGTCTAGAGCCCGAGAAATGAATTTTTCTGTGAAATTGTTTTTCTGAAATTATTAAGAAAACTAGAAATGGGAATTTATTAAAAGACTGTGGTATCGGGCTCGTATTTTGGTTCCAACGCCCGGTACAAGTCTTATATATGGTTTAAGCGCTTTCTGTAAAATTTGGGTGAAAACGGACGTCGTTTGCGTGTTTCCGACTTGAAATGGAAATTTGATGTTTTATGAAAACATGAAAGAAATTATGAATTTTGAGGTTTATTTCGATGTATATGATGTTATTTTGGCGATTTGATCGCGCGGATAATTCCGTAGGATGTTTTTGAGGTTGTGTGCATAACTGGTTTGGAGCCCCGAGGGCTTGGGTGAGTTTTGGATAGGTGACGGATTGCATTTCTCATTTTTTTTGAAAATCTGGTATTTCTCAGTTCTGGTGTCTTCGCATTTGCGAAGAAGTACTCGCAAATGCGAGTCCGCAAATGCGACTATCTAATTGCAAATGCCAGAAAATGGAGGCCTGGCAGGTTTCGCAAATGCGAAAGAAATCATCGCAACTGCGAAGGGCCATGGATCGCAATTGCGAGGCCCCTTTCGCAAATGCGAAAGTCCCAGTGTTGGCCTGGCTTCGCAAATGCGAAGCTGTGTTCGCAATTCCCAGGTTAGCAGATTGGGGTTCGCAATTGCGAACCCCAGTTCGCAATTCCCATATCCGAGGCCCAGCAAATTTCATACTTAGCCGAATTTTCATCACTTTTCACCATTCTTTCAAAACCCAAACACCATAGGCGAATTTTCAAGAACAATCTTCATCCGAAATCATTTGTAAGTCGATTTTTACTCAATTCTTTCAATCTTTAACATCATTTAACATGTTTTCTACTTAAAATCAAGGATTTTCATGGGTGAAATTAGGGTTTTTGGGTAGAACCTAGGTTTTCTAAAAATTGGGGATTTGGACCTCGATTTGAGGTCCGATTTCAAAACAAATTACATATTTGAGTTCGTGGGGGAATGGGTAACCGGGTTTTGGTTCGAACATCGGGTTTTGACCACGCGGGTCTGGGGGCAATTTTGAAATTTTTGGGAAAAACTTGGGAAATTTATTTTTATGCATTCAAATTGATTCATATAGTGTTTATTAAAGTAATTGAGCAATTTGTGATTAGATTCGAGCGAATTGGAGGTGGAACCGCGGGGTAAAGCGATAGTTGAGGATTAAGTGGATTTCAAGGCTTTGAGGTAAGTGTTTGGTTTAACCCTAGCTTGAGGGAATAGGAGTTGAGTCTTGTTTGCTAATTGCTAAATGAATCGAGTACGATATATTTGCATGGTGACGAGTATCTATACATTGGTATCTAGCATGACCGTGAGTCCTCATAATGTGATTATCATGATTTGGTTGTGATTTTCGTGTTTATTGGAGGATTTCTATATGTTGTGAATAACATGTGTACGATGATATGATCATTTGGTTCCTAGGAGCATGGCTCGAATTATGATACGAATATTGAAAGTATATGAAATGACTTGATTCTTTGGAGCGTTGGCTCAAAATGGTAAGGTGGATTATAACGTAAGAAATGAAAGAAAGAGAAGGCGTTGTTGGTATTTTCCCTTGTTGGGACGTTTTGTTGAACTTGTTGGTTTCTTTTCCCTTGCCGGGATTTCTTCCAATATTTGTTTATTTTGTGCCCCTTATTTGTGACTATTATTTGGGGAGCTAGACTGTCGAATGATATGGATCGGGTTGCGCGCCGCAACAATGATAAATGATATTTGAGGATCGGGTTGCGCGCCGCAACAATGTTAAATGAGATATGAGGATCGGGTTGCACGCCGCAACAATGATAAATGATAAATGATATGGGTGGGGTTGCACGATGCAATAGTGGTATTTGTGGATCGGGTTGCACGCCGCAACAATGGTAATTTTGGACCGGGTTGCACGCCGCAACAGTTATTGGTACAAATGTGTTTATGTTGAGTATTGGTTCCTTGTTCACCGTAAATTTAGACTGCTTTAGATTGTTACTCTGGATTGCTGTTAATATTGCCATCTCCCCATAGCATGTTTCCCCTCCCATATTGTAAATTGTTTGGTATTTCGATTCCGTTGTATATTTATAATTGCACAGGTTTATGTGGTGTCCAGTCTAGCCTCGTCACTACTTCGCCGGGGTTAGGCTAGGCACTTACCAGCACATGGGGTCGGTTGTGCTGATGCTACACTCTGTGCATTTTTGCACAGGTCCAGGTTTTGAGGAGCAACAGCAGCTTTAGCACGGAAGCATGCTTTCATTATCACGAGACTGAGGTAGCCTTGCAGGCGTTCGCAGGCCCGACGTCTCTCCCTGATTTTCTCTTTTATACTGTTGCCTCCTTGTTTTCGAGACAAATAGTCTATATGTTTCCTTCAGACCTTTGTATTTAGTAAACTCTTAGCAGTTCGTGAGTAATGTGACACCAGTCTTGGGTAAAGGTTATTGTTGATTGTTTCGCGTTTTGATTCAGAGTTTGATTTAAGACTTCCGCTTATTATTGTTGATTTTCATTGTTTAAATATTATTGTTGAAGGATTGTTTATTAAAGGAAAAGATCTAAATTTGGCTTGCCTAGCTTCTACGAGTAGGCGCCATCACGACTCCCGAGGGTGGGAAATCCGGGTCGTGACAAGTTGGTATCAGAGCACTAGGTTACATAGGTCTCACAACTCACGGAAAAACTTGGTAGAGTATGAGGGATCGGTACGGAGACGTCTGTATTTATCCCTAGAGGCCATAGAGTTAGGAAAAGTTTCACATTTGTTCTTTCTAGTCGTGCGGTTCTGTTTCTCAATGCTAATTGGATTTCCACTCTGTTCTTTCGCAGATGGCGAGAACACGCGCTTCTTTATCTACCGATCAGCAGTCCGAGCCCCAGGCAGCTCCCGCTAGGGGCAGAGGGTGAGGGCGAGGCCGTGCTAGAGGCCGAGGTAGGGGCAGAGCTCAGCCCCAAGCAGCATCACCAGCAACGGAGCCTCAGGTTGACTTCGAGGAGGAGGTTCCAGCCCCAGCCGCAGCAGTTCCGGTGGGCCCAGCTCAGGTCCCAGAGGGGTTTATTGCTACCACAGTTCTTCAGGACGCTTTGGTCCGGTTGGTGGGCCTCATAGAGAGTGTCACCCGAGCAGGATTGCTTCCTGTAGCACCAGCCACTTCTCAGGCTGGATGAGGGGCCCAGACTCCTGCTGCACATACTCCGGAGCAGGTAGTTCCCCAGGGTCAGATTCCAGCGGCTCAGCCAGCTACGACAGTTCAGCCGGGGGTAGTTGCACAGGCCGGCGATGGAGCGGCTATGTCCGCAGATGCTTTATGGAGGCTGGACAGGTTTACCAAGCTCTTCACTGCTACATTCAGCGAAGCTTCTTCTGAGGACCCCCAGGATTTCTTATACAGCTGCCACGAGGTTCTTAGGAACATGGGCATTGTGGAGTCCAATGGAGTTGATTTTGCTACCTTTTGTCTATCTGGATCCGCCAAGACTTGGTGGAGGGATTTCTGTTTAGCCAGACCAGCAGGGTCGCCGTCTTTGACTTAGGATCAGTTTTCAGAGTTGTTTCTGGAGAAGTTTCTCCCCGTTACTCAGAGGGATGCTTATTGGAGGCATTTTGAGCGCCTCCAGCAGGGGTCTATGACAGTCACTCAGTATGAGACCAGGTTTATCGATCTAGCTCGCCATGCCATTGTCATACTCCCCACTGAGAGGGAGAGGGTGAGGAGATTTATTGATGGTTTGATCCAGCCTATTCGTCTTCAGATGGCCAGAGAGGCGGGGAGTGATATTACTTTTCAGGAGGCGGCCAATGTGGCCCGGAGGATCGAGATGGTTCTGCCACAGGGGGTGGTCATAGAACAGACAAGAGACCCCGTCACACAGGTCGGTTCAGTGGTGCCTCATCTGGGGGCAAGGATTTTTATGATAGGGGTCAGCCTTCCAGGCCTTTCCAGTCAGCCCTCCAGGTTTCTCAGGGTGCCCCAGGTGATCGTGGTTCCCATGGGCATTATTCTGATCAGCAGTCACTCAGTGCACCGCCAGCTCCCATCAGTGCACTGCCACTTCAGAGTTTTTGTGGAGGTCATTCAGGTCGCCAGGGCCAGCCACAACGTTCGGAGGGATGTTATGAGTGTGGTGAGTATGGTCACATCAGGAGAGCTTGCCCGAGATTGAGGGGTACTCAGTCTCAGCAGCAGGGTCCCCGTCCTATGATTCAGGCACCAGATGCCCCACAACCAGCCGGAGGTGGAGGCAGAGGTCATAGAGGTGGAGGTAGAGGCCATAGAGGTGGAGCTCAGACCGCCAGGGGCGGAGGTCAGCTAGCAGCAGATCGACCTAGGGATACAGCTCAGGGTGGTGGGGCCCAGCCTCCTTGCATGCTCTCCAGGCTAGACCAGAGGCAGAGGCCTTAGATGCGGTGATCACATGTACGGTTCTGGTTTGTGATCGAGGTGCTCGGTACTATTTGATCCAGGGTCTACGTATTCATATGTTTCCTCTTATTTCGCACCATGCTTGGTTATGCATAGTGATGTTTTGGGTATTCCTGTATATGTGTCTACACTGGTGGGTGACTCTATCGTGGTCGACCGAGTCCATCGTTCGTGTGTTGTAGTGATTGAGGGTCTTGAGACCCGTGTAGACTTGTTACTCTTAGATATGGTGGACTTTGATATCATTCTGGGTATGGATTGGCTATCACCCTATCACGCTATCTTGGACTGCCATGCCAAGACTGTGACCTTAGCGTTGCCGGGTATGCCTCTTTTAAAGTGGAGAGGTACTCCATGTTATTCTACCCGCAACATCATTTCGTATGTGAAGGCTCGACGTATGGTCGAGAAGGGGTGTCTGGCCTATTTGGCCTATGTTTGTGATTCCAGTGCTGAGGTTCCTCCTATAGATTCTGTGCCTATTGTCCGGGAGTTTCCAGATGTTTTCCCTTCAGACCTGCTGGGTATGCCACCCGATAGGGACATTGATTTCTTTATTGATTTGGCTCCGGACACCCAGCCCATTTCTATTTCGCCATATCGTATGGCCCCGTCGGAGCTGAAGGAGTTAAAAGACCAGTTGCAGGATTTGCTTGAGAAGGGTTTCGTTAGACCCGGTGTCTCTCCTTGGGGTGCGCCGGTGTTATTTGTCAAAAAGAAGGATGGGTCAATGAGAATGTTTATTGATTACCGGTAATTGAATAAGGTAACGATTAAGAATAAGTATCCACTGCCGAGGATTGATGATTTGTTCGACCAACTTCAGGGTGCCAGGGTATTCTCCAAGATTGACTTGCGATCTAGCTACCATCAGTTGAGGATTAGGGCATCCGATGTCCCTAAGACAACTTTTCGTGCTCGGTATGGGCATTATGAGTTCTTGGTCATGTCATTTGGGTTGACCAATGCACCAGCAGCATTTATGGAGTTGATGAACCGAGTGTTCAGGCCATATTTGGACATGTTCGTGATAATCTTTATTGATGATATTTTGGTGTACTCCCGCAGCCAGGAGGAGCACGAGCAACACCTTAGAGTGGTTCTTCAGACTCTGAGGGATAGTCATTTATATGCCAAGTTCTCCAAGTGTGAGTTCTGGCTGAGTTCAGTTGCATTCCTGGGTCACGTGGTATCAGCAGAGGGTATTCAGGTGGACCCAAAGAAGATTGAGGCAGTCAAGAACTGTCCTAGACCAGCATCAGCTACAGAGATTCGAAGTTTCTTGGGGTTGGCAGGCTACTACAGACGTTTCGTGGAGGGATTTTCATCTATTGCAGCCCCGATGACCAGGTTGACCCAGAAGGGTGCCCAGTTCAGATGGTCGGATGAGTGTGAGGCGAGCTTTCAAAAGCTCAAGACAGCTTTGACTACAGCACCGGTGTTGGTTTTGCCCACAGGTTCAGGGCCCTATACTGTTTATTGTGATGCTTCCCGTGTTGGGCTTGGAGCACTGTTGATGCAGGATGGCAAGGTCATTGCCTATGGTTCGAGGCAGTTGAAGATTCATGAGAAGAACTATCCAGTGCATGATTTGGAGTTGGCAGCCATAGTTCACGCCTTGAAGATTTATTTATATGGAGTGGCCTTTGAGGTGTTCACTGATCATAAGAGTCTTCAGTACTTGTTCAAGCAAAAGGAGTTGAATTTGAGGCAGATGAGGTGGTTGGAGTTATTGAAAGATTATGATGTCACCATTTTATATCATCCGGGGAAGGCCAATGTGGTGGCCGATGCTTTGAGTAGGAAGTCAGCCAGTATGAGCAGTCTTGCTTATATTCCGGTCAGTCAGAGGCCGCTTTCTTTGGATGTTCAGGCCTTGGCCAATCGATTTGTGAGGTTGGATATTTCTGAGCCTAGCCGAGTGTTAGCTTGCACGGTCGCTCGTTCTTCATTATTGGAGCGTATCCGCGATCGGCAGTTTGATGATCCCCATTTGTGTGTCCTTAGAGACACGGTGCAGCGAGGAGGTGCCAAGCAGGTTACCTTAGATGCGGATGGAGTTTTGAGATTGCAGGGGCGAGTTTGTGTGCCTAATGTGGATGGGCTTCGAGAGTTGATCTTAGAGGAGGCCCATAGTTCCCGGTACTCTATTCATCCGGGCG
>NW_017670597.1:455606-480913 GCF_001879085.1 Nicotiana attenuata
TACCTAAATATGCACTCTCTCCCGAGTTATGCATACTAAATAGGCACAGCTAATTGAGAGCTCTTCAATCAACCAGAATATAAACGTAGTTGAACAAATAGAGAAAAGCTATGGCTCAATTATATAAAAACATAACAAGAATTTATCCTACAAAAGGTTCTATCAAAACTCTAGATAACAAATTAGCTATTCATAATAGTATGTAAAACTACAATACTAAAAGTCATAACCAACAATGAAAAAAATAGGAAGAGGAAGGAAAAAACTCGTAGAAGAATTCTCCGCCTTGCTCCCAATGTGTTCTTGCCTCCAAGGGTGTTGTCTAACCCTAAAGTAGTGTCTCTCCGCCTCCTTAGGTCTAATTTGCGTCCAAAATATGCCCTCCTCTTGTTCTTGGCCGGCCTCCTTTGTTTAATATAGGGTTTAGGACTTAAAATCCCATGTTTTGCACTTTAGTCCCTGAAATTTTCGCTTCCTGCCGCGGTTTTGCCGCGGTCGCGGTGGAACCGCGGCCAAACATGCCCTCTGATTCTTCAGTTGTCCGCGACCATCTTCTACCGCAGTTCTGCCGCGGTCGCGGCAAAACCGCGGTTTTTCACCCTGTTCCGTTTGGAATTTGGAAAAACATAAAACATGAAAATATTAGCCCTTTGAGTTAGCTTTCCAACCATATATTGTGGAGCCTAAATGGAGTTTTGAGCAAAAAGTTATGTCTATTTTACTAGACAGTGCGCAATATGCCTCCTCAAGTCTTCGTTCGTACTTAATTATCAAATTTGACCCCCGAACATGATCCCGGCTTAATTCCTTGAGCTTTTACTCAGAATTCAAAGCTTCAAATCACTTAAATTCATTCCATAACATCTATATAGCTCGGAATCACACCTACAAGGCATAAAACACACAATTAATGCAAAATACTATCGATTAAAGCGCAAACTCAATTAAAGTGCAGTAAATTCGAGTGTAATAAGCGACTAAAATATGCAATTATAGCCTATCATCAGTGCGCAGTCCGGGCGCGTAGCCGGAAAGCTTAAATATGAATTATGTGTGAAAAATGCTAAATTTTGATATTAATATGAATATATTTGACTTCGGTCAACATTTTTGGTAAACGGATCCGGACCCGTGATTTGATGGTCCCGGAGGGTCCGTAGAAAAATATGGGACTCGGGCATATGCCCGGAGTCGAATTTCGAGGTCTAGAGCTCGAGAAATGAATTTTTCTGTGAAATTGTTTTTCTGAAATTATTAAGGAAATTGGAAATGGGAATTGATTAAAAGACTGTGGTATCGGGCTCGTATTTTGGTTTTGATGCCCGGTACAAGTCTTATATATGGTTTAAGCGCTTTCTGTAAAATTTGGTTGAAAACGGACGTCGTTTGACGTGTTTCGGACTTGAAATGGAAATTTGATGTTTTATGAAAACTTGGAAGAAATTATGAATTTTGAGGTTTAATTCGATGTATATGATGTTATTTTGGCGATTTGATCGCACGGATAAGTCCGTAGGATGTTTTTGAGGTTGTGTGCATAATTGGTTTGGAGCCCCGAGGGCTCGGGTGAGTTTTGGATAGGTGACGGATTGCATTTCTCATTTTTTGAAAATCTGGTATTTCTCAGTTCTGGTGTCTTCGCATTTGCGAAGAAGTACTCGCAAATACGAGTCCGCAAATGCGACTATCTAATTGCAAATGCGAGAAAATGGAGGCCTAACAGGTTTCGCAAATGCGAAAGAAATCATCGCAAATGCGAAGGGCCATGGATCGCAATTGCGAGGCCCCTTTCGCAAATGCGAAAGTCCCAGTGTTGGCCTGGCTTCGCAAATGCGAAGCTGTGTTCGCAATTCCCAGGTTAGCAGGCCGGGGTTCGCAATTGCGAACCCCAGTTCGCAATTCCCATATCCGAGGCCCAGCAAATTTTATACTCAGCCGAATTTTCATCACTTTTCACCATTCTTTCAAAACCCAAACACCATAGGCGATTTTTCAAGAACAATCTTCATCCGAAATCATTTGTAAGTCGATTTTTACTCAATTCTTTCAATCTTTAACATCATTTAACATGTTTTTCACTTAAAATCAAGGATTTTCATGGGTGAAATTGGGGTTTTTGGGTAGAACCTAGATTTTCTAAAAATTGGGGATTTGGAACTCGATTTGAGGTCCGATTTCAAAACAAATTACATATTTGAGTTCGTGGGGGAATGGGTAATCGGGTTTTGGTTCGAACCTCGGGTTTTAACCACGCGGGCCCGGGGGCGATGTTGGAATTTTTGGAGAAAACTTGGAAAATTCATTTTTATGCATTCAAATCATATAGTGTTCATTAAAGTAATTGAGTAATTTGTGATTAGATTCGAGCGAATTGGAGGTGAAACCGCGGGGTAAAGCGATAGTTGAGGATTAAGTGGATTTCAAGGCTTTGAGGTAAGTGTTTGGTTTAACCCTAGCTTGAGGGAATAGGAGTTGAGTCTTGTTTGCTAATTGCTAAATGAATCGAGTACGATGTATAGGCATGGTGACGAGTATCTATACATTGGTGTCTAGCATGACCGTGAGTCCTCATAATGTGATTATCATGATTTGGTTGTGATTTCCGTGTTTATTGGAGGATTTCTATATGTTGTGAATAACATGTGTACGATGATATGATCATTTGATTCCTTGGAGCATTGGCTCGAATCATGATACGAATATTGAAAGTATATGAAATGACTTGATTCTTTGGAGCGTTGGCTCAAAATGGTAAGGTGGATTATAACGTAAGAAATGAAAGAAAGAGAAGGCGTTGTTGGTATTTTCCCTTGTTGGGACGTTTTGTTGAACTTGTTGGTTTCTTTTCCCTTGCCGGGATTTCTTCCAATATTTGTTTATTTTGTGCCCCTTATTTGTGACTATTATTTGGGGAGCTAGACTGTCGAATGATATGGATCGGGTTGCGCGCCGCAACAATGATAAATGATATTTGAGGATCGGGTTGCGCGCCGCAACAATGTTAAATGAGATATGAGGATCGGGTTGCACGCCGCAATAATGATAAATGATAAATGATATGGGTCGGGTTGCACGCCGCAACAGTGGTATTTGTGGATCGGGTTGCACGCCGTAACAATGGTAATTGTGGACCGGGTTGCACGCCGCAACAGTTACTGGTACAAATGTGTTTATGTTGAGTATTGGTTCCTTATTCACCGTAAATTTAGACTGCTTTAGATTGTTACTCTGGATTGCGGTTAATATTGCCATCTCCCCATAGCATGTTTCCCCTCCCATATTGTAAATTGTTTGGTATTTCGATTCCGTTGTATATTTATAATTGCACAGGTTTATGTGGTGTCCAGTCTAGCCTCGTCACTACTTCGCCGGGGTTAGGCTAGGCACTTACCAACACATGGGGTCGGTTGTGCTGATGCTACACTCTGTGCATTTTTTGCACAGGTCCAGGTTTTTGAGGAGCAGCAGCAGCTTTAGCACGGAAGCATGCTTTCATTATCACGAGACTGAAGTAGCNAGCAGAATAGTGTTGTATTTATAGCCAAAGTTGGGTCTCTTCAGAATGGCTGTTTATGCAAAAACGCCCACAACATAAATGCCATTACATAAATGGCCATTTACTCAACAATAAAGAGGGAAAATAAAGAGGAAAAATTGAAGAGGGTAGTTACTTTTCTGTTACAAAACAGAAAAACGGATTGGATTTAATATTAAGCCGAAGCCGAAGCCGAAGCCGAGCCGAGCGACGACGACGTCGCGAAGGCTTGCCTTCTTCTCAACTCTTTAAGAGTTAGAAGAAAAAGCAAATTGCTTATAAAACCCCATAAAAAAACCCTCTTACCTCTTCCAATATGGGGACAATGCCCATAGGGGGGGGGGGGGGTAACTTAAAATTTCACTCAAAAATTTTATTTCCCTCCATTTCCCATTCACCCTCTTTTAAGTATTTAATATATTAATTAAACACATCCAAAACCCAACAGGTTTAACTTCTGTTTTATTCGTATAAGAGTTCTTAGCAGTTGCTTGTTTAAGGCTTTTTGTTTTTAGCCTTTTGTCTCTTGCCTTTTGAAAGGCAGATACGTTCTTCTCTTTTTTGTTTGTATAAGGCTTTAAGCCTTTGTTTACAACAGTCCCTTTATAGGCTTTAGGTTAATTTTTTTTGCACGATGTGCACAAATAGCCACTGACGGCTCATGTCTTTATTTTAAAGCCAGTGTTTTAAATGTCTTTAGTCTTTAGCCACTGGTTTAATAAACTTTAACTGTCCGGACGAAAATACCCTTCTGCTCATGTCCTTAACTTCAGGACTTCAGGACTATATGTCCTTAACTTTTGAACTTGAAACTCTAAGTTCAGGACTTCAAGACTACATGTCCTTAACTTTTTAACCTGTAACTCTAAGTTCAGGACTTCAGGACTAAATGTCCTTAACTTTTGAACTTGGAACTCTAAGTTCAGGACTTCAAGGTTACATGTCCTTAACTTTTGAACTTGGAACTCAAACTTCAAGACCAAGCGTCCTTAACTTTTGAACTTGTAAGTCAAAGTTAAGGACCTATTGTCCTTAACTTTTGAACTTGCATGTCCTTAACTTTTGAACGTGTAACCGTAAGTTAAGGACTGTCTGTCCTTAACTTTTGAACTTGTAAGTCAAAGTTAAGGACTTACTGTCCTTAACTTTTGAACTTGTAACTGTAAGTTAAGGACTGCTTGTCCTTAACTTTTGAATGTGTAACTGTAAGTTAAGGACTGTCTGTCCTTAACTTTTGAACTTGGAAATCAAAGTTAAGGACCTATGTAAGTTAGAAAAAATAGAAAATGAATAAGAACAAGCAAAGAACAAAGAATTGAGAAGTACCTCAAAAATAGCAGAAATAAAAGCAGGTGAATTTTTTTTTTTTGGCAAACTGTTTTTTGAGGTTTATGTTGGCTTGGTACTATAATAAGAACAATTCCCAAGAAGTGAAATGGGAAAGATAATGGATCTAAGTCATAGAGTCTTGATATTATTCTGACGCAAGTCTTGGAAATATTTGTTGTTCACGCTAATAATTCTAATAGTAATAATAATTGCAGACACGCTGCAGAAATAGTAGTACAACGATGAAGAGAAGACTTTTTGTGGTCTCCTTTCTTATGTGGCTACGACGAAAGTGAAATAAGAACGTGGATCTCTACCAAATGAGTTACGATCTCAAACAGTGTAACAAAAGATCAAATTTACTCGATGGTGAGGAAGACAAACATTCATTTTGGATTATGGAGAAGGCACACAGAGAGAGAAGCGAGGGTTTGGGAAGAAAAGCAAGGGAAGAAAGGGTAAAAATGTCTTTTCATATTAATTTTAATAGGGTAGTGGCTATTTTTGCTCAACATTAGAATTGCTGGATAAAAAATAAATATCACCTTAAATAGTGGCTACCCCATGCCATTTCTACATTTTTTTTAACATAACTAATAATTAATGATGCCCACTTTTTAATAATTAGTAACATTAAAAATTATTAATATTTTCCCTAATTGTATATCCAATTATTTATAAATAAAAAAGTAACTCAAAATCAATCACAAGTATTTAAATCCGTAATAGAAGTATAATTTACGATTATAAAAATTAAATTCTATATTAGCGTGTCTTGAAACTTTTATAGATTTAAGGAGTGTTACACATGCTGTTAACTAATTTTTATTTTTCTTTCTAATTCTCTCTGAACTATTCATGATTACAATGCCAGTGCTCAAGTTAAGAAGAAGAATAGAAAAGCTCTTGCAACAGAAGATCCAATAAGCAACAACCAGATCAGGTTAATTCATATACTTTTTGGCACTCCATTTCACTTAATTCTCATGTTTTATAGAAGTAAAACAGATGCATTGTTCCATGACAGAAGTTTATTAATTTTACTAACCAAGTTGGATTTTCTTTTTGATTTTTGGGGCCGAAATATGGTTGCCCAAGTTAACTACGCAACCCATATTTTAAGTAATTCTTGAATATTTTGTTGTGAAAATTCTTTTATCTCTTTTTGTTCTATCTTTATCCTTGCCATTTGTTTTGTACTTAATGTATATTGTTTTTTTACAAACATCTAATTCTTTTATTCTTCCAAAAAAAAAAAAAAAATAGTAGTACGTAGGAGTTTTATTTTTCATTTGACGCATTGCCAATTGTTTATTGTACTTTTAACAAGAATATTAATATCGGGATAACAAGAGTTTGGTTATTACAGGGCAATCAATGTTAGCAACTTAGCATGAAGCATACTCCAAAAACATTTAAAAAAATATTATATGAGATATACGATTATATCATATATTTGTTCCTCATATCATAAAAATTATTGTAATTACAAAGCATACCTGCCCGACTAAATAGAGTTGTTTACCTTTGCAAGTGAGACTTTATCCAATTATTTTGAGTTCAACCAATACCATTCATCATTCACAATTTGCATTTTTTTCCTTCAAATTTTGTGTGATATATACTTCACACACATATTTTAATAATTTGTATGTCATTTTAAAAAAATTATACTACTTGACTTGGGATACACGTGCAATACACGTGTTCAGAAACTAATAAATATATATACGCAGATGAAAATAAAATTTGATCTTATATACACAGTAAAAGGGGCTCGGCTGCATTCCTCCCCCTAGCTCCGCCCACGAAAACTGATCAAATAAACATAAAATTTTAGAGAAGAACCAAATTTATACACACCAAAGAGCCATTAGCATCAACATCACACCAGGTTCTCTATGGCTTGACACTTGGCCATATTTTTTTTTTTTTTTTTGGAACAAATATATTGTCCAGAGTACACAAAATATAGATTTAATTCTATCATTCGATGTCATAAATACATATAAAAGCACAAAATATATACGTTGTGTCTAAGTATTACAAACATCAAAAAAAACCAAAATATTGTTTGAAAGAGCGTATAGTTGATGAGGTATTGTACTATTCTACACTTCTTGGCTTTTAGATGAGGTATGTTGTCCTGTCTTTCTGGTAAGAAAAATTCCAGAATATAGGCACCTTGTTCTTCATTCCTTGACTTCTCAATCGGCTCGGATGACTCTATTTTCATATCGTCATCCAAGCACAATGTAGAAAAGTGTTTGGAGTGAGGACCAATGCGCTCACACACATGAACTTCAGGACTTTCAGCATCCTCAACATCAATGGTACTAGAGTCAACAAAATGTGTATCCTCAATGTCCTTGGCTGACTCTAGTCTCACTTCTTCAACATTGATATTTTCAAATTCTAGTTGGCTAGGTTGTTGATGTTCTGCTTTGACCTCCCCAATTAATACCTCAAATTCATACTCTTCTTGGCTACTATCATCAATATTGGATTGTTGAGCATTAAAAGCTCCAACCACTTGACTCAATTGAGCCTCCAACTTGCGAATAGTTGCCTCTTGCCTTTCTATGTGCAATTGTTTCTCATTGTTTTGTTCCAGAAGACACTTTAGCATATCCTTGATCTCCTTCAGGTCCGCATTCCCAGGTTCTTTGTTCCTATTAACTTCACAAGAAAAGGTGGAACCATCGTAGTAAGGGGTTGGGGAAAATAAGAAATATAAGCACAACCATGAAGGTGACCATTTTTACCACCACACACATCACACATTCCACAAATAAGATTGAGTTGGTGCACGTAACTCGCTCTCAGGAACGTTTTGAAAATTTTGCCACGGGTGGTTTCCTTTACAATATGTATGGAGATCAATAGTAGAATTATCTACACCTAAATTTCCATAATTCCAAGATGTCATGTTTCTCAAATCAACAGTTATAAAAAAAATACCAAGAAAAAACAAACCAAAATAAAAGTTCAAACTTGAACCCTAGCAATATATACAGCTACAACTACACCATTAGTTCCCCGGCAGCGGCGCCAAAATTTGATCACGCCCAACTATGCCTTATAAAAAGGACTAAGCGGTTGCTGCAAATATAATCCGGTTTACAAGTCCGGAGTCGAATCCCACAGAGAACTAAGGTTTAGCTACAGCTGTTCACTATCACCAAGAAGACAAGCTTGAACAATTCCTAACCTATAGATATTAAGATTCTTGTGTTTAACTACTTAACTAACAAATTAAAATAGTGAATTAACAACTAAAGATATTGAGGGTTAGAGAAAAGATTAAGGAGGTCTAGAGTTATGATTTCCCCAATTGTCGGAATCCTTCCCGCTATGTCTTCTATAATTTCGCCTAAGTATTCTCTACCGATCATGAGCACTCTTATTACCGTAAATCTCTCCCGAGTAATAACAACAATTTACTAGACGCACTCTCCCGAGCTACGCTAGCTGGCTTTTAATACAGCTCACTTCAGATCGCACCCAAGGCTTCGTTATCCCTAATCCCGCCTTTAAACCCTCGGTTATTGATCTCTCATATACTCTGGGAGTGGTGTTGTTTAACAATTACCTAAATATGCACTCTCTCCCGAGTTATGCATACCAAATAGGCACAGCTAATTGAGAGCTCTTCAACCAACCACAATATAAACGTAGTTGAACAAATAAAGAAAAGCTTTGGCTCAATTATATAAAAACATAACAAGAATTTATCCTACAAAAGGTTCTATCAAAACTCTAGATAACAAATTAGCTATTCATAATAGTATGTAAAACTACAATACTAAAAGTCATAACCAACAATGAAAAATAGGAAGAGGAAGGAAAAAACTCGTAGAAGAATTCTCCGCCTTGCTCCCAATGTGTTCTTGCCTCCAAGGGTGTTGTCTAACCCTAAAGTAGTGTCTCCTGCCTCCTTAGGTCTAATTTGTGTCCAAAATATGTCCCCTTTCTTGTTCTTGGCCGGCCTCCTTTGTTTAATATAAGGTTTAGGACTTAAAATCCCATGTTTTGCACTTTAGTCCCTGAAATTTTCGCTTCCTGCCGCGGTTTTGCCGCGGTCGCGGTGGAACCGCTGCCAAACATGCCCTCTGATTCTTCAGTTGTCCGCGACCATCTTCTACCGCGGTTCTGCCGCGGTCGCGGAAAAATCGCGGTTTTTCACCCTGTTCCGTTTGGAATTTGGAAAAACGTAAAACATGAAAGTTGTAGCCCTTTGAGTTAGCTTTCAAACCATATATTGTGGAGCCCAAATGGAGTTTTGAGCAAAAAGTTATGTCTATTTTACTAGACAGTGCGGAATATGCCTCCTCAAGTCTTCGTTCGTACTTAATTATCAAATTTGACCCCCGAACACGATCCCGGCTTAATTCCTTGAACTTTTACTCAGACTTCAAAGCTTCAAATCACTTAAATTCATTCCATAACATCTATATAGCTCGGAATCACACCTACAAGGCATAAAACACACAATTAGTGCAAAACACTAGCGATTAAAGCGCAAACTCAATTAAAGTGCAGTAAATTCGAGTGTAATAAGCGACTAAAATATGCAATTATAGCCTATCATCACCAGACACTTCAGTTCTGGAGAAACTTAAGGAACTAAAAGATTATGTGAACAAAGAAAACATATATATTGTATTTACCATTCATACCTATACTTTCAAAAAATTACCATTTGTAACTAGATTTGAAATTTTGTAGCAAATTTACGTGTAGCATTGAAACAAGAGATCGATTGTTTTGAACTTAAACAAAGAACAATAAGCTAGCTCTTATAGTCCAGTTGGTTAGAATACTTGCTAAGTAAGTGGAGGTCTTGAGTTTGACTCTCAACGAGAGCATTCGTTTTTTCTGTATTCTATATTTCACCTTGGTTATATTCGTTAACGTATTTTACCGCTTTGTAGACACCCCTATATTTCGCGTTGGTTGTATTCGTTGTATGAACGAATACAGTTTACACGCACGTCTGAATACAAGTGATACAAGCTAATAATAGTTGATCAGTAGTTATAAATGGTAATTAGTGCTTTATGAAAACTCCTCTAGCTAAAGAAAATTCCCTTTCATAATTATAAACTGATACTCTCGTTCCATCCAAGTGAATGGGTGAATTTAAAGAGAAAAAAGAAGAAAGAAAGAAAGAAAAAAGCAAGCAGTGCTTAGTAGTAAATAAAATAAAGAAGAATGCATAACTAAATATTGAATATCTACAAAATTTCCTAATTTTAATATTTCCCCATGCATGCCGTCCATGCTAATATTATCGGAATGCAAATTAAGCACACAAGAACGAAAAGGAGCGAAACAGTGAGAACCACCTTCACTAAATTGTCATTAAACTTGTCGAATTTGCTTAATCGGTGATCATTAGGAGTATTATTGTCAAGCATCTTTTTTGGCTCTTCTTCTTCTTCATTGGAAGTAAACAATGTGGACGTCGTAGTAATAATACTCTTCGGGAATAGAGGGGCAGCTGTTACTGATCGGAGTAGTTTTCTGGTTGAGAGAACGGTCGAAGGGAAAGTTAATAGCATCGTCACAAATAATAGTGTTAGAATAGAAGAGGCAACTAGTACTTTAGCCATATATATTGTTTACACAAGCTATAGGAAGAATGAAGATTGATAAAGAAACAGTAAAAACTTTTGTATATACAGAGGCTGTATTACGTTTGTTTTTGACATTGTTTGTGTTGGATTAAGATTTCTTTGTTATTTCCTTTTCTTTTTCTATTTAGGATTCCTTTTCCCTAGATTTCTTTGTAAAACACTACAATTTTCCGATAATGTAAAACAAAAACAATTCCAATGTACATTAACTAAAATATTTTCCGAAAATATTACTAGTAAATTACACCATAACAGCACAGCGGCTAAACCCTAGAAGTATTACTAACAGCAGGTTATTATAATTTCGGAAAAGTCTCAAACTATAAAAAGACACCGTGTTTATCTGACCAACCAATTACACAAAGGGATTTTTACATACCTATACACTATTTCAAACTTTATTACCAAAACTGTCCATGTGTTGTTATTTACCCGACCTACACAAGTTTTGTTTACAAAATATATACATTCCACCTTAAAAGGCTCCCATTCCACCTTGAAGGAGGATAAGCTCCTTCAGATACTGTTTGATGCCTATGATACAATAAAAACAAGCGCGGACCGCGTTTCTTCAATTTTGTGCTTGGTTTGGCCTTGGTTTCGCGGACCGCGTAAAAGACACTGCCTCCGCGTTAGCATCTACCGCGACCGCGTAATTTGGACGCGGACCGCGCTTCTCAGTCAAGCTCAACTTGCAGAGTCTTTGAACTTCTATCAACGCTCTCAGCGGATATACCACCGCGGCCGCGTCAGGTATTCCGCGGCCGCGCTTTTTCATCGCGGTCAGCGGTCACTGTTGTCTCCAAAGCTTCTTCTCTGAATCTCACTTCTGCGGACCAAGTAATTGTGACCGCTTCAGCGGTGGACCTTACGCGGCCGCGCTTTTCCATCGCGGTCAGCGCTTTAGTCCCAGCTTTGAACTTGTGAAAGTTTAACTCCTTCATGAGTTTATTATGGCTTTCTTGCCTCATTTTGACCAACCCCTGCAGACAAGCTCATTAAGTCAGTTTTCGGGAATACTTTTACACATTTTTTATCCAAAACCTAAGCAAAAGAGAGCATAAGATAGGCTAAAATTCATAGTTATCAACTCCCCCAAACTTAAGCTTTTGCTTGTCCTCAAGCAAACAAAGTAATTCCCACCTCCACAGGATAAAAGAAAGGAAAATTTCAGTTGTCCTAGGGTGACTTTATCAAGCATCAATTGGGACTAACAATTACCCTCAACACAAATGCATTATCAACAACACACAACCTTTTTAGCACCATAGCTCTAGAGCGACACAAGAGCATCAAGAGTTGACTTAACTCATCAAAGAAGCTCGCTCTACTACGTAGGTCATTGTGGAACCCAAACTCTTACTCCTCTACTCTCCATAAGCAAACCTCACTTTAGATTGTAGTCACTCAGAACAAGGATGTGGAAAAGTAACGCTCATCTCTCTCAAAGGAAGGTCACAAGTCCGGCTCTAACTACCATAAGCTTGCCCCTTATGTAAATCACCACTAATGTAAGCTCACTCAACTTGAAATCGTATAGGGCTTTTACGGGAATGTAATGAAGGCTTTTGGTTCAAGGTAGGATATATCAGTCTATGAAGGTCTCATCTTTCCTTAAGCACTTCAGTCTTCTCATTTCGGCTCACACTTTCTTGACTCTTTGAGTCATTTTCTTCTTCCTTAGGGGACTAGAGAGACACACTGTCACTCTTTCTTGTTCATGATAAGCATTTTTCTCCTTTTCTACTTATTCCAAGCCTTTCATCATTGCTTCCATTGAATCCCTTTATTTTTTTCTATACTATTCACCTCTTTTTGGCTTTTCTTTCTTTTTTTTTATTTTTTATTTTGTACCTTTTATCACTTTTACATTCCTCGTATCTCCCCCCAAACTTATGCTTTTGCCAATTGTGCTAAGGAAAGATCGGGTGCCAAGAGAGTGTCATTATAGAACGGATAAAGGCTTATATCATGGTTGTTGAAAGAACAAGGGCTTCGGCTCAATGGGGTTGACTAGGGATATCATATTTGGGTGGCTATGGATGCTTTCAAGTTTCAAGTTGGATCAAGGAGAGCCTATATTCATTTCTCAAGTCGAGCTACACTTAGAATTTCGCCTAGACAAACATTCGGGGCAAGTTCTAGACTTATTGGCACGAGACTTGGACTTGCAAATTAAAACCTCACCTCACAAGCTATTGGATTGCCAAAGAGACAAAGTCGAGGGCCCACAACAACTCTAGCTAAGATTGAGCAACACAAATGGCTCCAAGGAGACACTCGTTGATTGTTTAGTCAACACAAGAGTGTAAAGGTCACAACTAGAATCATTATTTGCAAATCACTTGTTTCTAACCATGAGGTCAAAGGTAAATGTGCTAGGCCCAAGTGAAGCTTTGCCTGAGACACTTTTATTCATTACTACTATTTACACAAAAACATAAAGAAAACGGACTCAAACCCTTAAGAAGGTTGTAACGCCATCTATCATCGGGAAGAGCCACCCGGTTCACACAAATTCCACCTTTGGAAAGAACTGTGACATTAAGAGAACTAAAGGCTTATTGATCACGAAAACTTGTAAAAGTAAGAAGCTACAAATTGAAAAAGAAGCTACTAAATGAATTAAGAAGCTACGCTATTAAGGAAAATTTCAAAAGAAGTTATAAAGTAAACTACGGAAAGTAAACTGAATATATACAATAGGGGATTGAGATGAATATACATAAAAGGGGAATGAATATATACATGGAAAGGTAACTTTATATACATACCAAAAGTAGAAAAAATACGACAATAAAGTGCGATAAGTAGAAAATAAAGAAAAAAGATAGTGTCAAGGTTATTACAGACCAATTATCCGAATCATCATCAAAATACAACCCCCCCCCCCCCGCAAATAAAAATTAGCATTGTCCCCAATGCTAACAACAAAAATAGAATAGGGGAAGAGTAGAGAGTAAAGAAAACTGCCTATGGTGCCTCTATCTGCATGGGGTCACTGGCTGGGTCCTGTGGCTGGCCTGAGTCAACTCTCTCGGGATCCTCCAACTCAATCTCCAAACCCTCAGTCTGGAGGATCACCACTCTTCTCACTGGTTCTCTATCAGCCTCCTATTCTGGTCCCTGTGCTGGCTGAACTGTCTGTGGTGCAAGGGCAGTTTCTCCCATAAGGAGATCCATAGGAATGTCGCTGGCTGAAGTAAACTTCTTTATCTCCTTCTTCAGCTCTCCTTGACCCTTCTTCACTTTCCTCAGTTGATTACCCAATTCCTTGATTGTTTTACCATGAGCATCCAGAGACTCCAGAATATTTGTTTGGTTGGCGAGAATAGTCTGCAATGATTCCTCCACTGATGGAGGTATCTGGGGCTGTGTCGGAGCTGCCTGAGCTGCTACTACAGTGGATAGGGCAGATAGCTTTGATGTAGCTACCTGCATCCAATTGTTGATGCCGGCCAATGTCTGGTTGACCCTCAGAGCAGTCTGAGGGTATGCTGATGAAGAAGGAACTGAAGTAGGAATAGAAGCAGATGGTCCGGAGGGAGGATGTGGCATGGCAGTAGACGAACCCTTGGCAGTGGAAGGCTCGGAACCAATGGCCACCACCTTTGGCTCTTCATACTGGCCAGTGGAAGTGGAGTCTTTGCCCTTGAACTTGGGGTTGTCCGAACCCTGAAGGCTGTACCAGGAAAATGGCCTCTTTGGCTTCACTTTGGTGTCAAAGTCCCTTCCTTCTACTTCCATGTCCTCTAGGTACATGGTGAGGAAGTTTGGGAAGGGATATGAGCTCTCATACTTGCCAACCGCTCTGGTAATCACCTTGAACATAATATTCCCGACGTTGATTGGGTACCCATACCCCGTACAATAATAGCTCGGGAGATCGGCATATCACTGTCATGTGTAGTAGGGTCTAACCGGCTGCACACAAAAGTAGACCACCCTTTCGCTTCGAAGCTCAGAGTGTTCCTGTAGATCGGGACCCTAGGTGTCAGCCAAGTTGGAGTTCCCAGGAATAGCAATCACCGATGCAAGCCAAAGGCGGGCTAACTCATCCATAGCCACCTTCTCCAGATAAAGGGACTCATCATCGTCATTGAACCCAACATAGTCATTTAAAGTCTTGCCATCAAACATAATCTTCTAGTTGCGGACTTTGGTCAAATATGTACCCTTTTTGATGTGGGCGACATTTGCATAGAATTCCTTGACCAAATATTCATTGGCATCCGGTAAGTTGCTGGTGAAGAACTTCCACCCCACTATCTCGCAGAAGTGCCTCTTGACATTTGGGTTGTGGGGTAGAAGATCCCACTCAATGAACACCCTCTCAAGTGTAAGTGACCTTTGAGGCTACCAATCCCGGAACTTGTGGTAGGCTTTCTCACTCACAAACCGGTCTTGCCATACCACAAGGTTTCTTGATCTCACCAACCCCCCTGTCTGAGTGTCGCCACCCCTCCCATCCTCCGGGACATCATCATCATCAATGTTTACTGGGGCTTGTGTGAAGACTGGAGCTGCAACCCTTGAGGCAGGAGGTGTAGGTGTGTCACTATCTCCCGAGCCCTCAGAAGATCCGGAGGATGAGCTGGATTCATTTATGAGGTTACGGGGCTGGGATTGTGCCTCTTGTTGAGTCTGGCCAGCTTCCCCTTCTGAAATCTCCCGAGAGGGGACATACTCATTGGTCTCCGAAGTGTCAGGAGTGGGCCTTCGGAGGGTTTGTTTTTTCTAATGAGCCTTCTAGGAGCTAGGGGTGCAGCTGGTTGTTTTCCTCTCCCCCGGCCCCTGGAGGACTCTCCTCTCCCTTGTTGATTATATTGTGCACCTCGAGATCTAACCATTGTCTGCATAGAACAAGGCATGAAACAAAGTCAGAACAAGGCATGAAACAAAGTCAGAACTAGGTATCAGTCATATGGTTAAGCATTGCAGTTGATGCTAAAACATTTGCAGATGACCTGCACATGCTGCCTTCAGAATCAGGCACCGCGGACCGCGGAAAAATAGGCGCGGCCGCGAAAGTATGGGGATCAGACTACCCAGTTTATGATGTTGAGGTACCGCTGACAGCGGAAAAAGGGGTGCGCTCACGAAACATACAACGCGGTCCGCGTAAAAATGAACGCGGCCACGAAACCAACTTACCCACTCTCTGAAACTCATTAACGCTAACCGCGGAAAAATAGATGCGGCCGCGTAAAGTCAACCGTAGATAGCAAAAAAGGAACCGCGTCCGCGAACCTACAAGTGACTCAGATCTCACAAAGCATGAACACGGACATCGAAATTTGAACCGATGTCCGCGAAATTTAAGACCAGACGGGCATTTTTACTTTGGTTAGACCTAGGGTTTCACATTTTTTAGCAATTAACAAGTATAATGAACAACCATATTCCCTATTAGACATGCACAACAAGTAACCACATGAATATTTTAGCATCATAGCCTAGTCTTTGCAGCTAGTTAACCCTAATTACAAAGAAACAGTAAAATAAAAATGAAAGAAAAGAAAGGAATAAAATTAATACAAGTATTTGTACATACCAGTTATGAGATGTGTAAAAGAAGACTGACTCTTGAACAATTGAGATTGAAAGACCAACAAAACTATGTTGAATAGTGCTTTAGGTTCAGTGAGAGTCTAGGGTTCGAAAAGGGTAAAAGGAGAAGGGACCTTCTATTTATACTAAGAGTACAGGGACCCACAGACCTACCTGAGCGCGGTCCGCGGAATTACACCGTGGCCGCGCTTTTACCTTGTTGACGGGCTGTTACCAAGAAAGAACCGCTGAGAGCAAAAAACCAAGCGCGGCAACGAAAGAGCAATGCGGACCGCGAAATTTCAACCGCGGACGCGAATACAACTTCAGAGAGTTGCTATTTTGGACTTTTCAAGTCCGCGTCCGCTGAACAAATACGCCCCCGCGAAATTTGGAGCGCGGTCAGCGTCATTCTCATATTTAGGCAAATTTTTCCCAGCAGCAGTCCTGCACCGCACAAATAATTCCTACACAAACTTCACAACCAGTTAGTCCAAAACAAAGCCTACACTAAGAAGAAAATCATAAAGAAAGAAAAACACATGGGTTGATTCCCATGAAGCGCCTGATTTAATGTCGCGGCACGACACAGGTTACTATCAATCACTTGAAATGGATTATTGCCACCGCGTGGCTATCATCAAACTTGCCAAGATAGTGCTCCACTCGGTGCCCATTAACTCGGAAGATTTCACCATTTTTGTTTTTCAAATCAAGAGCACCAAACGGAGTTACATGCACCACTTCAAAAGGGCTACTCCATTTTGAATTGAGCATTCTCGGAAACAGTCGTAACCGAGAGTTGAATAGAAGAACCAAATCACCCTCCTTGAATTCCTTGCTCTGGGCATATTTGTCATGTAAGTACTTCATCTTGTCCTTATACAAGGACGAGCTGGAATAGGCATGAAACCTAAACTCATCAAGTTCATTTAGTTGCTCTACCGGGAGATTTGCAGCTACATCTCATTCAAGGTTTAACTTCTTCAGCGCCCACATGGCCTTATGCTCTAACTCAACCGGAAGATGGCACGCTTTCCTAAATACCAACCGGTACGGAGACATAGCAATTGGAGCCTTGTAAGCGGTCCTGTAAGCCCACAAAGCATTGTCAAGTTTCCTTGACCAATCAGTCCTATTTGTATTGACAGTTTTTGACAATGTGCTCTTTATCTCCCTGTTATAGATCTCAACTTGTTCACTAGCCTGGGGATGATAAGGGGTTGACACTTTATGATTGACACCATACTTGGAGAGTAAAGTATCAAAGGCCTTGTTGAAAAAATGAGAACCCCCATCACTGATGATCGCCCTAGGAGTGCCAAACCTTGTAAAAATATTTTTCTTCAAGAAAGCCACTACACTCCGTGCCTCATAGTTAGGCAAAGCCACAGCTTCAACCCACTTGGAAACATAATCACAGCAACCAGAATGTACGTGTTACCACATGAACTTACAAAAGGTCCCATGAAGTCAATGCCCCACACGTCAAAAATGTCAATCTCAAGAATAGTGGTGAGAGGAATTTCATCCTTCTTGGAAATTCCACCAGCTCTCTGACACTCATCACATCTCTTTACAAGCTCACTAGCATCTTTATACAATGTAGGCCAATAAAAACCACAGCTGAGAACCTTTGAAGCAGTTCTCGCCCCACCATGATGACCACCATAGCGCGAGGAATGGCAAGCATCAAGAATGCTCATTTGCTCCTTTTCCGGAACACATCTCCGGATCACACTATCATTACAAATCTTGAAAAGATAAGGCTCGTCCCAGTAGTAATCCAAGCTATCCCATTTTAGCTTTTTCCTTTGGTTAGAAGAGAGCTCACACGGGACAATGTCGGTCACAAGAAAGTTAGCAATATCGGCGAACCAAGGCATACTATTCAAAGATACGTAGAGGAGTTGTTCATCCGGGAACGAATCATTAATTTCAAGGCCATCATGGGGCATTCCCTCCTCCTCCAAGCGGGACAAGTGGTCCGCCACTTGGTTTTCACACCCTTTTCGATCAACAATTTCAAGGTCAAATTCTTGAAGCAATAGAACCCATCTCATCAACCTAGCCTTAGAGTCCTTCTTTGTCATCAAGTAACGGAGTGCCGCGTGATCAGTATGAACAATCACTTTGGCACCCATGAGATAAGGCCTAAACTTTTCCATGGCCAACACTATGGCTAGCAACTCTTTCTCTGTCACCGTATAATTAACCCGGGCATCATTCATAGTTTTGCTTGCATAGTACACCGGGTGAAACATCTTATTCACCCTTTGCCCCAAGACCGCTCCTATCGCAACATCAATTGCGTAGCACATAAGCTCAAAGGGTAAGCTCCAATTGGGTGCGGTAATAATGGGAGTGGTTGTCAGTTTATACTTGAGAAGCTTAAAAGTTTGCATGCACTCTTCATTAAACACAAACCTTGCATCCTTTTCCAATAATTTGCACAAGGGATTCACCACCTTTGAGACGTCCTTGATGAACCTTCGGTAGAACCCCGCATGCCAAAGAAAGCTCCTAACCCCCTTTACGGAAGTAGGAGGAGGAAGTTTTGAAATCACTTCAATCTTTGCCTTGTCCACCTCAATACCTTTCTTGGAGATCTTATGGCCGAGGACAATGCCCTCATCAACCATAAAGTGGCATTTTTCCCAATTAAGCACAATATTTGTCTCTTCACATCGGGAAAGCACCTTGTCAAGATTCTTCAAGCATTTTTCAAAGGAGTCACCCACAGCACTAAAATCACCCATGAACACTTCCAAGAAGTCCTCCACCATGTCCGTAAAGATAGCCATCATACACCGTTGGAAGGTAGTCGGTGCATTACACAAACCAAATGGCATCCGTGAGAATGCAAAGGTCCCATACGGGCATGTGAAAGTGGTTTTCTCTTGGTCCTCCGGTGCAATCAAAATCTGGTTGTAACCTGAGTACCCATCCAAAAAGGTGTAGTAGGCACGCCCGGCAAGTCTATCCAATATTTGGTCAAGAAAGGGCAATGGAAAATGATCTTTGCGCGACACTTTGTTCAGCTTCCGGTAGTCCATGCATACCCTCCATCCGGTGATAGTCCTAGTGGGGATCAACTCATTTTGCTTCTTTTTTTACCACAGTCATACGACCCTTCTTCGGCACACATTGTACCGACGAAGTCGATGAACTATCCAAGATGGGGTACACAACCCCTGCATCTAGCCACTTGATAACTTCCTTCTTGACGACCTCTTACATAGCCTCGTTCAACCTCCTTTGATGTTCCACGGAGGGTTTGGCATCATCCTCAAGTATAATCTTGTGCATGCAAAAGGCGGGGCTTATCCTCCGAATATCAGCTAGAGTCCATCCAATTGCCTTCTTCCTTCTTTGAAGCACCTCAAGGGTGGTTTCTAACTGCACATTAGTTAAGCACGAAGAAATAATAACAGGTAAAGTTGAACAAGGGACCAAGAATTCATACCTGAGGTGTGAAGGCAAAGGCTTCAACTCCAATACGCGAGGTTCCTCGATTGAGGGCTTTGTTGGTGGAGTCTTTCGATTCTCAAGATCCAAGGAGAGTTTATGGGGCTCATATGTGTAAGAACCCATTCCTTGCAAAGCATTGACATACTCTACCAAGCCTTCATCCTCAGTCACATCATGGTTCAACAACACAGCTCCCAAAGGGTCCTCCACATTTATCAAGGCACTGGTGTCTTCAACTATCACCTCGGTCACAAGATCAACAAAGGAACATACTTCGTTGCTATTGGGATGCCTCATTGATTTGCAGACATGGAACACAACTTTTTCATCATCCACCCGGAAGGTGAGCTCCTCTGCTTCCACATCAACCAAAGCCTTCCCTGTAGCTAGGAAAGGTCTCCCCAATATGATCGGTACCTCATAGTCAACCTCGCAGTCCAGAATCACAAAATCTGCGGGAAGTATGAACTTGTCGACCCGAACTAGAACATCATCAATAATACCAAACGGCCTCTTCATTGTTTGATCCGCCATTTGCAATCTCATTGAAGTAGCTCTCGGTTGACCAATACCCAAAGTTTTGAATACAGAGTACGACACCAAATTTATACTTTCTCCCAAATCACACAAGGTCTTTGGAAAATCCGCACTCCCAATGGTACATGGAATGGTAAATGTGCCGGGATCTTCAAGCTTTGGAGCCATTGAGTGCATAATGGAACTCATTTGATGAGTCATTCTGATGGTCTCACAATTCATAGATCTCTTTTTAGTGACCAAGTCTTTCATAAACTTGGCATATCCCAGCATTTGCTCAAGAGCTTCCACCAAGGGCACATTGATCGACAAGCTTGTCATCATCTCAATAAACTTCTTGAATTGGTTTTCATTCATTTTCTTTGACAGTCTTTGAGGGTAAGGCGGAGGAGGCCTTGGCGAAGGAGCCTTGGCTTTAGGCATTACCATTTCCGGTATGTCTATCACATGTTCCCTAGACGGGTTCATGTCATTTTGAGTTTCCTCCTCATTGTCATGAATATCAATTCTCACCTCAGCATTCAAATTCTCTTCACTCATTTGCTCATCAACTGTTGGATCATCATCATTTTGCACTTCAACCTCATCACTCAAAACTTCCTTTTGATTGGAGGTACTTGCTTCACCACCTCTACCGCTCCTTGTGGTCACCGCCATTGCATGGCCGGTATTGTTTCCACTCTTTGGGTTTACTACCGTGTCAGTAGGTAGTTCCCCCTTAGGACGAGTGTTCAAAGATTGCAAAATCTGACCAAATTGGACCTCCAAGTTTCGGATAGAAGTATTATGGGATGCCAACTGGGCATCTGAGTCAGAATTTTTCTTCATCTTTTTCTCAAACATCAACTCAATCCTTCCCATCTCATTATTTGACGAGCTAGGACCTTGAGACGGAAATGGAGGCAGGTTGTTTGGTTGTTGATACATCGAAGGCCTTTGAAAGCCCGGCCCCCAATTCCCTTGATTACCGTTATTCCAACCCCCTTGGTTGTTGTTGCCTCCCCAGTTGCTATTGTTGTTGCCACCCCAATTGCCCTGGTTGCCCTGATTGCCCCAATTTTGATTGTTGTTCCCCCAGTTATTTTGGTTGTTGTTGTTCCCACTGTTCCAATTTCCTTGTTGGTTTTGATTCCCCCAATTTCCTTAGGATCTCCACTGTTGTTGTTGATTTGGAGCATTGCCCCGTTGTCCTTGGTAGTTTTTCATATACTGAACTTCTTCACTTTGATCATCATACCCATCATCTTGGTTGTAACCACTACTACCTTGCTCATATTGATCCGGATTTCCTTGACTTTGTTGACCTCTCTGTCGCCTCTTGTTGACCATCATATTTACCCCTTCCATGGCATTCACTTGTCTTGGCGCTTGAACTTGCTGCAATGAGCTTTGGCCAACTGGTTCATTGTTGTAGTCAACTCTGCTATTGCTTGGCCGTGGTCATGGAGCTCTTTGTGTAAGTGAATGACATTGGGATCACCTTGTGGTATATTAGCTCGACTTTGCCACGCCGAGGAAGTATCTGCCATCTCATCAAGTATCTCACACGCCTCACCATAAGGTGTGTTCATAAAGTTTCCCCCTGCTAGCTGGTTAACTACATACCGGTTGGTAGTGTTGATGCCACGGTAGAATGTTTGCTGGATCATGGCTTCGGTCATGTCATTGTTCGGACATTCTTTAACCATCGTCCGATACCTTTCCCAGAGCTCATGAAACGGTTCATTTGGATCTTGTTTAAAGGCGGGGATCTCATCTCTCAATGTCGCTATATGTCCCGGTGAGAAAAACTTGGCTATAAACTTGTCGGCCAACTCATCCCACATGGTGATGGAATGGTTGGGGAGTCTTTCGAGCCAGTCCAAAGCTTTCCCTCTAAGTGAAAAAAGGGAACAATCTCAGTCTCAATGCATCCTCCGACACATTTGTCTGCTTGCTTCCCAGTAGGTATCCACAAAGCCCTTTAGATGTTTATATGCATTCTGATGGGGAGCGCCTATGAAGTACCCTCTTTGCTCCAAGAAGGTCAACATAACATTTGTAATCTGGAAATTGCCCGCCCGGATCCGGGGTGGGACAATTGCACTTGCGTAGCCTTCCTTTGGAAGCACCCGAGGAGCTACTCGCGGAGGAGCTGGGGGAGGGTCTGGAATATTTTCATTGGCCTGGCGGCCTCTTCTTTGAGCTTGAGGTACTAGAGGCACCTCACCTTCAGCATTATCATCTACCTCCTCCCACGGGAGAACATTTCCAAGAGGATCATTATTTGCCATTTTGTACCTGAATCGATTAACTCACACAAGTTAGTAAAATAGAAGGAAAGAAAAACACGACTCACAACTAGTCAGATAGATAGCCAAAATCGTTTAACTCCCCCGCAACGGCGCCAAAAAGTGATCGGCTCCATCCCTGCACCACTATATAATGGCGAGGAGTGGTCGATGCAGCTTTTACCTGAAAGGTCGGGATCGATATCCACAGGGAGTTAATATTGATTGGGAGTTGGGTTTCTATCTAATCTAGCTATGTGTGTTGCTTTTAATTACACTTGTAACCATGCTTGGATTTGTTTCTAATCTACGTTTAATGCTATTGATTGCTGAAAGTAATCTAAGTACAATGTTTTTGTAGGAGTTTTCTCAAGTGATAAAAAGCACTAGGGAAGTGACTTACACCTAGGAGAGTATCTAATGGGATCTAGAGTTTAGGACAAGCTTGTTATGATTGGGGTCGTGATATAACCATCACACATAAGTGCTCACTCTATACCTCTCGGTAGTTTGAGTGACTTTGCCCGATTTGACTTTCTCAAGTCCAAATGGGTGTTCATGCATAACAAATGATGTTGGCTCAAGTTGGGTATTACTATCTCTAGATTTAACCCTTTAATTGGGGCTATCAATCTCTTGAATGCACCCCAATTCCTTGTTAGCCTAATTTTTCTAGACTTAGTCTCTCTTTCTCAAGAAGAGTCTAAGTCATCAAGGCACGAATCAGTGTTGTCAACCACCAATTCTATAATTAATTAAAGCATGATTTAAGCTAAAATTCACTTAGCCCATAAACAATAACCCTAAATATTAAGACCCATTATAATACCCACACCTAAGGGTTGGGTCACAACACCTGGCTAATGGTTTAGCTAACTCATAATCAAGGTAGAAAATCAAAAGATAGAGATGAAATATAAGCCATAAATTGATGACAAGAACAAAATCTAAGAATAGTAAGCTAAAGCTACTTTAAAATTACTACTAAATTGGTAAATACGGCTGTTCACGAGCCACTGATACAAAAGATAACTAAAAACATAAAAAGATCTATATACACAGTTAATTAACTGGACAAAAAATACCCCATAACGGAGTCGCTGTAGGGCGGAAATATTGAGACCTCATATGCATGGACTGCGGCCGGCCGCAAAAAACAAGCGCGGACCGCGTTTCTTTCAATTTTTGTGGCTTTGGTTTGGCCTGTTACGTGGATACGCTCGTAATAAGGACAACTCGATCCGCGGTTAAGCATTCATTCGCGGCCGATTCGGAACATGTTTGGACGGCGGACCGCACTCACTCAATCAGCTCAATTCAGTCTTGAACTTTTGTTCAACGCTCTTCAGCGAATACACCCGCGGCGCCCCGGTTTTAAACGGGTTTTTTTTCAGCGTTCAGCATACACATTGTTGTCTCCAAAACATCTTCTCTAATATTACTTCCGCCGACCCAGTATTATACGCTTCAGAGTGTGACCTTATTACGCCCCGCTTTACGTGCGTCAGCGCTTCATCCCAGCTTTGACACTATGAAATTTTACTTTCATATGTTGTTTGCTTTCTGCCTTATTCTTGACCAACCCTGAGACAAGCACATTTATCAGTTTTCGATACTTTTTACACATTTTTCGATCCATTAACCTAAGCAAAAGAGAGGTATAAGATTAAGCATATCACAGTAGTTACTCAGTTATATCCGGAACGAGCCTTATTATGTTGAAAAATTGAGGAATAATAATTTTTGGCTAAAAGCTTGATTTTTGTGAACTTCGGTCAACGTTTTTGGGTATACGACTCGACCCGTATTCTACGGTCCTGATGGATCCGCTTAATCATGGGACGCGTATGCCCGGAATCTAATTCGAGGTTTCCCTAGCCATATTTGTGAATTTTTAAATGGAATTAAATTTTAGAATTTGTTAATAATTAATCTTGTATGATCAAGGGCCCGTATTTGTGGTCCGAGCCGGTACAGTTCCGTTATTGATTTTTATACCTTTTGATTTGGGTGAGAACGGTTCTGATTGTTGACATTGATTGTGACCCTTTGGTCGAAAATTGAACTTTCTATTATGCAATTTGGTTCTATTTTGAAAGTTTTAGGTGTTATTTTTGCGATTTGTGGACAATTTGTTATGATGTTTTTTAAGACTTGTGTGCATGTTTGGTTGGAGGCCCCGAGGGTTGTGTTTACGGATGCCTAACGGGATGTTTCAGACTAGAAATCTGTTATTTTGCTGCAGCGTTGTTCTGATATCCCATCTTCCGTTCGCTAGAGTATATCTTGATGCCAAGGTAAAAGGGACACTGGGAATTTCTTCTATCGCTGAACTGAAGACAGTTCGCGAACGCGCGAGAGCCAGCGAGGGCTTTTACCTCTCAGCGAACCGACCTATTACCAGCGAACTGCGAAGCATGGGACCTTAGGGGAGGGAAGATAATCAGTTCGCGGAACGCGACAACCTTGGATCACGCAGGGCTGGAGAATGCCTTCTGCGACGCGATGGGTTACCGCGAATTGTGCATAGGCCAAATTCAAACGCGATGGTGAAAGACATGGGGAGTTGCCTGTATTGAGAACACAGTTTTATCGGGATGGGACGATATGGATTGCAGGCTTCGTCGCGAATTGCGAAGAAGACTCCAGTTTATTTAAATAGAATAAAATGATTTAGGCCTCTCTATTTTCAAAACTAGATTATGGCGTTCAAGGACATTTATCTTCCCAAATGTTTGGTAAATGATTCTAATGCACCTACTGTATCGGTCCAATGTAACTCCTCGCATTGCATTTCATCAATTTTTCAACCTAAAATCTTAGGGCTTTTCATGGTGGAAATCGAGGCGTTGGGATAGAATTAGGATTTTTGTATAATGGGCAATTTAGAACTTGATTTGGGCGCTGGGATCCGAACTAATTATATATTTGGGTCTCGGTGTGAATTGGGGGTAAATGGGATCTCTCTCTTTTTTT
>NW_017670597.1:497738-501646 GCF_001879085.1 Nicotiana attenuata
GAGGTGTTGAGGATACCGGGTGCATTTCATAGTGACGTGATCCAAAAATACGCTCTTAAACGGCGTTCAACTTTCGTAAAAAAAAAAATAACTAAAAGCGGTAAATAATCTTAAAAATTACATTATAGGTTGGAATGTGTATAAGAATTAGATTTTAGCCATTTATAATAATTTAAGCGACCGTGCTAGAACCACGGGATCCGGGGGTGCCTAACACCTTCCCTCGGGTCAACAGAATTCCTTATTCAGAATTTCTGGTTCGCAGACTCCAATTGGGAAGTCGAAATTTTCCTCGATTTGGGATTTAAATTAAATCGGTGACTTGGGACACCAAAAGCCAATCCTATCCCAAGTGGCGACTCTAAAAATAAATAAATAATCCCATTTCGAATAATGTCACTTTAAATGGAAAAACTCCTTTATACATTATCCTTCGGGGTAGGTGTGTAAAAAGGAGGTGTGACAGCTCTGGCGACTCTGCTGGGGACCACGAACCCAGAATTTCGATTCAGGGTTCAAGAATTCGAGCTTAGTACAATTGTTATATTTGGCTTTATCTGATTTTTCTACATGTTCCATGCTATATGTGCTAAATGTTTTACCGCTTTGATATTTGTTGAAATTGTCTATATAAACTGTCGCGAATCCCTTCCTCTTTCTGAGTCTTCTACATCATGGAGAAGGGTGCACTTCGTGTAGCTTCTCTTCTGTTTAGAGTCTTTTCCCATTTAGAACGAGGTTGGATAAGTTGCAAAGCCGGCGGAGCTTCTGTATCCCCGGTACGCTGCCTCCCCCTCGGCCCGAGTTGTCCGCTCGGGTAAGCCAGGTCTAGACCAATAAACCTAGGGTTAAACCTAGAAGAACAAAAACTCATGCCGGATCCCTAGTAGGACGTTTGTTTGCATCATGTGCATTTGACTTAGGGGACTCAACACAGGGGTTAGGTCCGTCTAGGACAGGTGACCTGAAGTGAATTGACCATCCTGATGCATCTTACGTGCTACTTGCGCATTTATTTGCTCGGCTTTGCATGTTGACTGGCTTGTCTAAATAAGTGAAAATTGAGGAAATAAGCAGTGTTAGGACTAAGTGAGGGTGACCATTTGTTTTGAAAAACCCCAATGCCCAAATAGTACCGAAATGCTGCCGGATTTGTGAAAAATGAAAAAAAAAAGAGAAAAAGGAAAATATTTGAAAAAAAAAGGAAGGACGAAAATTGTTGTTCAAAAAAAATACATTTTTTGATTTTGGCAAATCTGCCCGAACTACGCTGGTTTGATTCTCACCGGATGTGAGATACGTAGGCAACCCTTATCGGGTCCAACCCTTCCTTTTTCAAAAATAACAAAAAAAAATGCCAACTTTGTGTCATAAATAAGTCGGGTGATGCCATTCCTATTTAAATAAGCCGAATGTCCCCAAAAGGACGCCGGAAGGCCGTTTTGCAAGAATAGCCAGCTTGAGTCATTTTTTTTAAATGGTTTGCGGGCACAGCCTCAAAATCTTCCTCCCAGAAGTGCTGAAAGGCCGTATTTGCAAATCCAAGTCCTTATTTTCTAAGTAAAGAATTTTTGCACAAATAGCGGTTTTTCAAAATAAATCATTAAAGTCCCCTAAATAAATGTGCAGGATGAATTCAAGTAACATCGAAACCTTCTCAGTCCTGAGCGAGATCCCTTTGAAACTCCATATGTGGTGGCATGACTTGGGAAAAGGAAGCAGAGATACTGTGGTCAAAAGCCTGGGCGGTCTCGTAGATTTATTGAAAATCAGGCCAAGGACGGATGTCATCGAGGCACTGATACCATTTTGGGACCCGACCCGTAATGGATTTCGGTTTTCAGATTTTGAACTCACACCTACATTAGAAGAGATCGCCGGATACGCAGGTCTCAACGGGAACCTCCGCGGTAGATACCCTTTGGCCCCACGACCAGTAACTCTTCACAGGTTTTTAGATTTGTTGAGCATCAGTCGGGATATTCAGGACCCCCATCTGGCAGAAGGTTGTTGTACACTGCACTTCCTATATCACCGGTATGGTAACCCCAAAGGTTTTGAGGAACCCAACACTGGACTAACACATGCTGGAAATAAGGACAAATGGGAATCCCGACGGGGATTAGCCTTCATGGTGGCCTTCTTGGGAGTGGTAATTTGTCCTAGAAAAGATGGTCACATAGACCTTGGCCTAGTAGGAATGCTAGATGTTGCCATGAAAAAACCTGCTAGCACAGTGGCTCCTCTGATTGTAGCAGAAATATACCGAGCTCTGACCAAATGTCGAGAAGGGGAGAAATTCTTTCAAGGTTGCAATTTGCTCTTACAGTTGTGGATACAGGAACATCTTTGTCACCGCACAGGATATATGAACTACGGCTTAACCGGGTTGAGTTGTATTGCAGAATTCGAGACCCGAGTTACAGGTATTGAGTTCCCGGAGGGTACTGAGGCCTGGTCGTCATGTTTAAGATCCCTCACTGCAGATAAAGTAGAATGGGCTTATGGATGGCTTCCTCCTACTGAAGCTGTGTACACATCGGCAGAGGTCCCTTATATTCTTTTGATGGGTATTCGAACCATTCAGCCCTATGCTCCTTACCGAGTTTTGCGACAATTTGGAAGATTCCAGACGGTGCATGGTGATAAAGACCTGAGTGGGCAAGTCATTGAGTTGGGCCCAAAGGCTACATTCCCTGAAGGCCAAATCCGAAAGATATGGAATGAGTGCAGGTACCTCGAGCCCAAAACTATGGTACAAGACCGGGCCAGAGGTGAGGTAGATCCCAAATACTTGGTTTGGTTCAGTAAAAGGTTTTAAATCCCCGAGAGACCCACCAAAAGGCCACATGTGCAACAATTAACAAGCGAAGCTCAGGTGCAGTGGGATTGGTTGGCTAAAGAAAAGGAGTACAGAGCTCGAATTGGAGCATTGGAAAAACAGGTTCAGGAGCTTCGATTCGAAAACAGCTTGCAAGCCGCAGCTGACGAAGGTGATAAAAAGCAATTGGCCCAGGAGAATGAAGCTCTCAAGGCCCAAATTCAACAACTGAAATTAGATGCAAGGAATCGAGAAAGAAGTCTATCCGACGAGAGATTGATAAGAGGGTTGAAGAAACAAGTCCGGGACTGTCAGGAAGAATTGGAAAAATCCGAGGGAAGCATGGCAAAACTTCGGGCTCAATGGGCCAAGAAGACCGAGGAAAGGGCCCGGTTTGTACAGCAAACGAAGAAAAACTATGAGGGAACCATCGCCAACATGAAAAGAAAACTGAACACTCTTGAAGAAAAGGCAGCCCGTTGGGAGAAAGAGCTACAGGCCGAGAGGGAACAATGCTATGAATTAATCGTTGATATGGAGAAGGAGCTAAAATTGTTACATGATCTTCACTTCCAGGATTCGCAGGTACTAGAGGCTCGCACTCAACAGATAAGCCGGCTACTCCAAGAGAAAGGTCAAATCCGGGAGAGAATCAGAAACATTGCCAACTACATTGTCATGAAGTGTCAGGCCGGCGAACGGATGGGTCGTACCACATTCTTTGCCTCCGTGATGATATTTGTTCGCCAGGTTATGAACGATCTAGATCAGTTGCAAAAGGGTCTTGCACGCAGGCCCGCGGCGATGCCGAGTGATGCCCCGCGGGCCCCAGGATGTGAAGCTTTGATGTACTCCTAAAAATTAAGTCTGCAGTTTCGCGTCTGGTTTTTGTACTTCCTATTTCCAAGAAAAGAAAAGCAAATAGTCTAGTAGCTTTGTAATTGCTTTTGTTATTAATAAAAATTTGAAAATTCCCAAAACAAATTGTTTCTTTATTTCTTGCATCGAGGTTTGCATTTACGTGCAAGAACTACGCTTGGTCTGATTCATGCGGGGTCATGATACGTAGGCAATCTCCATAGGATTC
>NW_017670597.1:504425-509114 GCF_001879085.1 Nicotiana attenuata
GGAACTACCAGCCAACAGTAGGTCACAGTACAAGGGCAAGAAATTCGGGGGAACTTCTAGGGAGAACTCTGTTGAGAAGTATTCGAATGTGCAGGAAGTGAATAATGCCGCTCGGAAGCGTTTCCGTCCAAGAGGCCAGTGAGTGCTGAAGAAGCAGAAGCCTTCTTCCAGAAAATGAAGATGCCTGATTATGAGACAGTGGATCAATTAAGAAAGTACCCTGAACAGGTGTCCCTGCTCTCATTGGTGACAAAATCTTCCGAACATCAGAAGATCTTGATGAAAACTTTGAATGAGGCATACGTGCCAATTGGAACTTCAGTCGAGCAGCTCGAAAGGATGGCAGAAAGGTTTTTTGCCATCAACCAACTCTCTTTTAGTAAGAATGACTTGCCTCCTGAAGGCGCAGCCCACAACAAAGCCTTGCATCTGACCGTCAAGTGTGAAGGTTGATATGTCAAACGAGTCATGGTGGATGGAGGATCGGGGGTTGACATCTGCCCACTCTCCACATTGCAGAGAATGGAGATCGGGACAGAAAAGATTCGCCCGAATAATGTTTGTGTAATGGCTTTTGATGGTATTAAGAGGGATACCATCGGTGAAATCGACATGATATTGACCATAGGACCGGTAGACTTCGAGGTGACCTTCCAGGTATTGGACATGGATACATCTTNATCTTGAGCCAGTCAGCCATAAGGGCCACCTCCCAAGCCATCCAAGGCGGGTCTGGAGGAATGGCCAAAGGAAGAAAGAAAGAAGAAACAGTGATGGTGGCCTCAGAGGGAAGAAGGTATCGGGCTCCTAGACCGGTGTTCTCTGAAAGAACCCCTCAACACTATTACCCTCATACTGGTATGGCCTATGCTCCTGCACCTTATGCGGTCATGAATGCACAACCTTTTGGCCGACCACAACCACAAGCTAACCGAAATCCACCTCCATTCCAAAGAAATCAACCTCCTTACCAGAACCAGTATAATCCCCGACTACCGCAGAATAACTTTCGTCCCCGAGAACCGCCCAAGAGACCAAAATTTACACCGATCGGTGAACCTTATTCCAGTTTGTTCCCGAAACTCGTTCAGATGAATTTGCTGCAGCCTATTCCCCAAAACAGGCAAAACCCCGAGTCTTTCTTATCAACGAGGGGTCCATTGCGCTTATCATTCCGGAGCCGAAGGGCATAGTACTGATAATTGCTGGACATTGAAGAAGGCTGTGGAAGATTTGATTGAACAAGGGAAAATAGTGTTGAGGGATGAAGAAGCCCCGAATGTGACTAATAACCCGTTGCCCGCTCACAACAATGGGTCGGTAATCGGTATGATTTGTGAAGACAGGGAATTTGATCCGGCTTTAAAAGCCATAGTTGCTATTGCCGATGCAGAAAGGAAGCCCAAGTTACTCCCGAAGCAAGGAAAAGGGGAGAGGGAGAACAAAACTGTCAAAACTGAACTTGAAAAGAAACCTGAGACAAAAGTGGAAATGAACTCTCTTAAGAATGGAATTCTCTATGTTCCGCGGGGACGCCAAGAAAAACCGTTGGTTGTCACTGTTCCGAGGAGAGCCGAGGTAAAAGGGGAAACACCAATATATGTACCAAAAGGAGCCTATGTGGTACGGGGGACAATTAAACCGCCTCGGCTGAGTGAGCCAGTGGTTATTGGACGCGTACCACAGAAGCCAATGACAGACCCCTCTACAGTACCATGGAACTATCAGCAAACAGTGGTCACATACAAGGGCAAAGAAATTTCGGGGGAACTCCCAGGGAAGAACTCTGTTGAGAAATACTCGAATGTGCAGGAAGTGAACAATGCCGCTCGAAAGCGTTTTCCGTCCAAGAGGCCAGTGAGTGCTGAAGAAGCAGAAGCCTTCTTCCAGAAAATGAAGATGCCTGATTATGAGACAGTGGATCAATTAAGAAAGTACCCTGAACAGGTGTCCCTGCTCTCATTAGTGACAAAATCCGCCGAACATCAGAAGATCTTGATGAAAACTTTGAATGAGGCATACGTGCCAAATGAAACTTCAGTCGAGCAGCTCGAAAGGATGACGGAAAGGTTTTTTGCCATCAACCAACTCTCTTTTAGTAAGAATGACTTGCCTCCTGAAGGCGCAGCCCACAACAAAGCCTTGCATCTGACCGTCAAGTGTGAGGGTTACTATGTCAAACGAGTCATGGTGGATGGAGGATCGGGGGTTGACATCTGCCCACTCTCCACATTGCAGAGGATGGAGATCGGGACGGAAAAGATTCGCCCGAATAATGTTTGTGTAAGGGCTTTTGATGGTATTAAGAGGGATACCATCGGTGAAATCGACATGATATTGACCATAGGACCGGTGGACTTCGAGGTGACCTTCCAGGTGTTGGACATGGATACATCTTACAACTTCCTTCTGGGGAGGCCTTGGATCCATGCTGCAGGAGCTGTGCCCTCTACTCTCCACCAAATGGTAAAATTCGAGTATGAAGGTCAGGAACGTGATCCATCTATCCCATGTTTGGAGGCAAGGGAAGGAAGTGAGCATATTGTTTACCAAGCCTTTGAGATTGTGGTAGCAGATCAGCACGAGGAAGGAAATCCTTGTCCTCAGCCTTTCCTGTCTAACGCTTCAATCATGGTGGCCAGAGAAATGATTAGACATGGTTTCAGGCCAGGAAAAGGGTTGGGAAAAGCCTTACAAGGAATATCTGAGCCAGTAACTCTACCCGCAACAGAAAAGTTCTTCGGAGTAGGTTTCCACCCTACCCCAGATGATGAGAAATGGGCTGAAGAAAGAAAGAAAGAAGGATGGGTTCTGCCACAGCCATTGCCATATCTCTACGATACTTGTGTCAAGACCAAGTATGGCAAAGAAAAGGATGACGAGTTGTTCACAGTTGAGGAAATTGAAGACATATGTGGAGCTATGAGAGAAATGCTTTATGAAACCAACATGGTTCAGCTAGGAGAAGGGACTAGCACCGCTGAAATGCTCTATGTGGGGCCAGATGCTAAACTCAAAAACTGGAAGGCTACGCCATTCCCGATTAGGCGAGAGTCCCGGTAGACTAGCCCTGCCACCTTTTCTACATCTCGAGTTATTTCAGGGTGTAGCTCGGGTGTCTTTTTAGTTTCATGTCTTTTAAATTCCTGAATGTAAACCCTGTTATCTTTCCAATTCCCAGAAATGAAATCAATATTTCATCTTCCATCTTTCTTTTCTTTCTGATTTTGGATTGTTTTTCCTTTTTCATCTTTTCTTTTCAGTTATAATAATGCAGCTTTAAATAACATGACATGCTTGCGGACTCCATGCCCGGGCTCAAACACGCTGTTTAATTGTGAAATAATGAATCAAGAACCGGAATATGATGAGGAAGAGGCTTTTAGGGAGATCAACCGAGAATTGGACCAATTTGAGAACAAACCTAAGCCAAACCTGAATGACACTGAACCGGTTAATTTGGGAACGGCCGAAGAAATAAGGGAAACCAAAATAAGCATTCACACAGATCAACACACTCGAGATGCAATAATTCAGCTCCTGTTCGAATTTAAAGATGTGTTTGCTTGGTCGTATGACGACATGCCAGGACTAAGTATGGACCTAGTGGTGCACAAATTGCCGATCTACCCCGATTGTCCTCCAATACAACAAAAGCAAAGGAAGTTCAAAACTGATATCAGTGATAAGATCAAAGAAGAAGTCACAAAACAGTTAAAGGCGGGGGTAATTCGAGTGGTCCGATATACCACGTGGTTGGCCAATGTGGTTCCAGTACCAAAGAAAGACGGGAAAACCCGAGTGTGTGTAGACTACCGAGATTTGAACAGGGCAAGTCCCAAAGATAATTTCCCGTTACCTAACATTCACATCCTTGTTGATAACTGCGCCAAACATGAAATACAGTCTTTCGTGGACTGTTACGCAGGATATCATCAAGTGTTGATGGATGAAGAGGATGCCGAAAAGACAGCTTTCACTACACCATGGGGAACCTACTGTTATCGGGTCATGCCGTTTGGGCTGAAGAATGCTGGGGCAACTTATATGAGGGCCATGACCACCATCTTCCACGATATGATGCATCAAGAAATAGAGGTGTATGTGGATGATGTAATCGTTAAGTCACGAACTCAGAACGATCACGTTCGAGATTTGAGAAAGTTCTTTGAACGGTTGCGCAAGTATGATCTGAAGTTGAATCCAGCTAAATGTGCTTTCGGAGTCCCATCGGGCAAGCTCTTGGGTTTCATAGTCAGCAGGAGAGGTATTGAGTTGGATCCAACAAAGATAAAGGCCATTCGAGATTTACCTCCTCCAAGAACTAAGAAGGAGGTGATGAGCTTATTGGGCAGGTTAAACTATATCAGTCGGTTCATCGCTCAATTGACTACCACCTGTGAGCCTATATTCAAGTTATTGAAGAAAGATGCGGCTATCAAGTGGACGCCCGAATGTCAAGAGGCCTTCGATAAAATCAAGGAATATTTGTCAAATCCTCCAGTATTGGTCCCACCAGAGCGGGGACGACCTCTCTTCTTGTATCTGACAGTGTTGGAAAATTCTTTTGGCTGTGTCCTCGGTCAGCATGACACAACCGGAAGGAAAGAGCAGGCAATTTACTATCTAAGCAAGAAGTTTACTGGCTACGAGGCCAAATACACTTTGTTGGAAAGAACATGCTGCGCC
>NW_017670597.1:510146-511188 GCF_001879085.1 Nicotiana attenuata
ATGAATGGGTTAGGTGTTGGCAAAGAAAATTTTGCGAGCCGGGTATTACTGGATAACCATGGAGAAGGACTGTTTCAGTTTTGTTCGGAAATGTCATCAATGCCAGGTGCACGGCGACTTGATTCATGCACCTCCGACAGAACTCCATCCGATGTCAGCACCTTGGCCGTTTGTCGCTTGGGGCATGGATGTCATTGGGCCGATCGAGCCGAAAGCTTCGAATGGGCATAGGTTCATACTGGTAGCAATCGACTATTTCACAAAATGGGTTGAAAGCCATCACCCTCAAGTCAGTCACCAAGAAAGCCGTGGTAGACTTTGTGCACTCCAATCTCATTTGCCGCTTTGGCATTCCTGCAATTATTATTACCGACAATGCAGCTAACTTGAACAGTCGCCTGATGGAGGAGGTATGTGAACAATTCAAGATAACGCATAGAAACTCAACCCCCTATCGGCCAAAAGCCAATGGTGCTGTCGAGGCAGCAAATAAGAACATCAAGAAGATTCTGAGAAAAAATGATTCAAAGCTCCCGGCAATGGCATGAAAAGTTACCTTTTGCTTTACTTGGATACCGTACCACAGTACGCACTTCAATTGGAGCCACACCGTACCTGTTAGTTTACGGTACTGAAGCAGTCATACCTGCAGAAGTGGAAATTCCTTCACTCCGGATAATCGTTGAAGCGGAGATTGAGGACAGTGAATGGGTTAAAACCCGACTAGAGCAATTGGCATTAATTGATGAAAAAACGAATGGCCGCGGTTTGTCACGGACAGCTTTACCAACAAAGAATGGCCCGTGCTTATAATAAGAAAGTGTGTCCCAGGAATTTTGAAGTAGGTCAACTGGTACTCAGACGTATTTTACCTCATCATCAGGAAGCAAAAGGGAAATTCGCTCCCAATTGGAAAGGTCCGTACATCATTCGAAAAATATTGCCAAGNGGAGCATTGTACCTCGGGGACATCGAAGGGAATGATCCTGAGACAGCAGTGAACGCAGCGCAGTCAAAAAAAAAAAAAAAAAAAAAAAAAAAA
>NW_017670597.1:512804-538864 GCF_001879085.1 Nicotiana attenuata
CTTTTTCTTTTCCAAATCCCGGAACAAAACCGAGGATCTCCCGGAACAAAAACCGTGGAGCTTTTTCTTTCCAAAATCCCGGAACAAAACCAAGGATCTCCCGGAACAAAAACCGTGGAGCTTTTTTCTTCCAAAATCCCGGAACAAAAACCGAGGGATCTCCCGGAACCAAAAACCGCCCCCTGGAGCTTTTTCTTTCCAATCCCGGAACAAAAACGGAGGATCTCCCTGGAACAAAAACCGTGGAGCTTTTTCTTTCCAAATCCCGCGAACAAAAAACCGAGGATCATCCCGGGAACAAAAACCGTGGAGCTTTTTCTTTCCAAATCCCGGAACCAAAAATCGAGGATCTCCCGGAACAAAAACCGTGGAGCTTTTTTCTTTCCAAAATCCCGGAACAAAAACCGAGGATCTCCCGGAACAAAAACCGTGGAGCTTTTTTCTTTCCAAAATCCCGGAACAAAAACCGAGGATCTCCCGGAACAAAAAATCTTTCCAAAATCCAGGAACAAGAACCGAGGATCTCCCGGAACAAAAACCGTGGAGCTTTTCTTTCCAAAATCCCGGAACAAAAACCGAGGATCTCCCGGAACAAAAACCGTGGAGCTTTTCTTTCCAAATCCCGGAACAAAACCGAGGATCCCTCTACACATCCCCAATTTGATCAGATAGGTGTCTCAACTAACGCACGAAATTTTCCTAGTGAAAGCTAGGGTAAAAAATTTCGTTCGTTTTCCTAAGCAGGTCAACTTCAAGACACAAGGTGTGAGATGACCAATGGAATAAATCTCAATCCAGAATCAAGAAAAGAAGAAAAGAACAAAAGATGAACTCAAATGCGAAGCAAGCAAGGGCTCGGATCGCTCAGAAACTGATTGAAGTCATAAGCTCCGTTAACCCTGTTTTGACTCAATGCTGCATGAATAAGTAAAACACCTACAACTTGCGAGCATCAAGATTCAGATCGAAGTCCACAGCAAAATCGGCTAAGACTCAAGATCAAGTTTCAAGACAATTATAGATAGGAATCTTGTAACTCATAGTTGATAGGCATAGCTAGCTTAGCTTTGATTTTCTTTTGGTGTAATAAGGAGGTCAGCAAGCAGTAGCAGCAGCAACAGCAGTGAAATCACAGCTCCTGGTAGTCCCAGTTACCAAAATTTTCCAGAACTACACTGACCTGATTCCTGTTTAGCCCGGGATATGTAGGCAGCCTCCGAAGCAGGGTGCGGTCAACTCTTTCAAGATGCTTCGCGTGGAATGTGCAAGCGGGCTAAAATCGCTCATTTATGCTCACTTGTCTTTGCACGAAAACTCTTCGTGTTTCCGGGCAAAGAGGGGCAGCTGTGAGCATGTGATTCTTGCCCTAAGCAAGTTAATTCCAAAAGTTTCAAATAATTGATTTCTTTATTATTTTCACAAATTTTGTGAATTTTCGTGTTAATTGGTTGCATTTTTATTCACATGAAAATACAAAAAATGTGCATTTTGCATTTAGGGATTTAATTTCACAGTTTTGGTATTAATTAGTTTTAGAACAAAATTTAAAGAAAATTGCAAAAAATTAGTTTCTTTGCATTTTTGTTTAACTGTTAATTGTTGCATTTATCTTTGAATAGAATTTTAAATAATTTTAGGAGTTGAATAGTTTAATTAGGTCTTTGTTTTGTTTTAGCATTTTTATAAAACCAGGAAAAAATAATAAAATACTAAAATACCAAAAAATTTAAATAAATAAATAAATAAAATACAAAAGCAAGAAAAAACAAAATCAAAAGGAAATTTGGGCTAAATTCACCCCAGCCCAAAGCAAAGCCCAAAAAATTGGCACATCTGAAACCCGTCCAAACCCAGTCCAATCTCACCCGGTCCAGTCCCCAGATCATTTAAAACAACGTCGTTTGGGCTCATTCAATCAGGACCGTCGAGGTTCCTTGATCGGACGGTCCTGAAGCCCACGACATTTAATATATAAATGTCCGAACATAACCACCCCCTCAGAACCCCCACCCTCACCGTCTCTCAAACCTTACCCCTGTAAACGCCACCGCCGTCCACCGTAACACCACCTTTCTCCGTCGTGCCTCCGCCGTCCGCCCGCCGGCCGGAAATCGCCTCCGCCGGCGGCGAAGCTCCAAATCACTCAAAAATTACACCCCTCAATCCTCTCATCCTCCTCTTTCCAACCCCCAACCTAGTTTCCCTCAAATCGTAACCAAAATGCTCGAATATGAGATCGAAATTTCCGGCCAGGATACCACCTTTCCAACCCCACCAAATTTACACCATAAGACCACCACGACCTCCTCTATCAAACCCCTAAGGTCCTGATCCTCAAACATGGCCGGAACTTCTCGAATATGGATTTGAAGTTTTCCGGCCAAAACCCTAATTGCCCCAAACCTCCCCAGATTAATACTACGTGATCCTTTCGTCTTCCTCATGAGGAGTTCAGTGTCAGTGGTGGTCAAATATCACCGGATTGGTTCAAATGTCAGATGGAGAGTGGCAGAGTCTCGAGCCGTCAGTTGAGTTTGGTTTTTTCTTTCTTTATTTTTGATTAATTCGTTTCCTGTTCTCATATTTGTTAAATCTCTATTCCAATACACATTTAATTTCCATCAATTTCTTGTTTTGATTTTTGCGCCTGGTTATTAGTCTGTTTTGATCTTGGTTAGCTATGTGTTAGTGTAATTTCATCAGAATAAAATTTATTAAGTAAGAATTCCTTTCTTCTAAGTTTTCTATTAGGGTTCTCAATTCTTCCTTGTTTCATGTTATTAGTTTAGAAATTTTGATTAGTTCTAGGTCTGCATTTCTGATTTGCTGGTTAATTTGGGCTAGTTTAAGTCTTGATACTGATTTTACGATAGTCAATTGACTAGTAGTTCCATTAGTTAGTTTGGATCCGGCCTTGAAATTGATCTTGGCTACAACTGTTTTTAAATTTGCTGAGTAATTGTTTAACTGTGGATTAAAGTAAGAGGGTTTTGGGTAGCCAGTAATTCTAAGGGGATTTCAGGGGTAGCTTGGGTATGGAAAAGGGTAGTTTTATTAGGAAATAGTAGTTTTAAAAGTAGGGAAAGGGTAGTATAGAGATTGTAATAGGTGTAGGACTTTCTAGAATAGACTTTAGTATAGTTTTCAATAAAATAGGTGTTGTTGCTTGAGTAATAAGTTAAAAAATGAGGGACTGAAACTAAATAAGAGAGGGACTAAAGAGAAAAACAAAAATCTGAAGAAAAGATTTAGATTTTGCCTATAAAAGGCACAAACATTTGCCTTGTAGCAAGTTTTTGGACCTTTTGAAAATTTCCCTGAAATTTGGAGAGATCTCTGAAAACCTTCCCAGAACTTGCCAGCCTTTAGTTTTCCCAAACTCGATTCTGAAGTTCTGAATTTCAAAGTCGAAAACCTTCTTTTAAAAAAACATACAAAATCCAGTAAACTGTTACATTGCTTTTGTTGGAAATTTAGTTTTGAGTTCTAGTGCTATTTTTGAATAAACTAGAGGTCAAATGGGTGTGATTTGGTTTGCTCTGTTGTTGTTAAATTCTGGATACTCTTCTGTGGGTAGTGTGACATCGTCTTGATCCTGAGCTGGTTTATTTTTGCTGCTGTTAACACTGCTGATTGTCTTCTGCTGCTGCTGATTTTGTCTTCTTTTTCACTTTGTCTTAATTCCCAGGTACACATCGTGTAAATTCCAATTTGCAGAAATGAAATGAAGTGCAACATGATCCTGTATTGATTTTGTATTGTTGTTTCATGTAATTTTTCATAAATTTCAGTAGATTATGGTTTGTAACTAAATTGGACTGTTTTTGACTCATACTGGACTACTAAACTAATTTGATTTCCCTTTCATGATTATATAAGTATTGTGTCTAGACATAACAGCAGTGTTCAGTTTAGTTAAGTTTGACGCCTTAAATCCCCTTGTGTAATTCAAAAGCAGATGCAATATGAGCCGTAACTGTTGAACATGGACTGGTTTTTGCCATTAAAATCCACCTGGACTAGTTTGAATGTTAAATTAAACAAAGTAGATTTTAGTAGAACAGGTCGACATAATCGTTGATGTGTAAACAGTTAATTTGATTCAGAATTAGTATTACACAATCCAATCTGGAATTGGCTTCTAATCTGGGCTCTTATCTTTGGGCTAAACTCAACAGTAGATCCGACAGAAATTCGAAGCCTTGTAGTTAAAGTTTTAATATGGCTTTCAATTGATAATTAGAGGCCCAAAACTGACTTGCAATCGTGGCCCAAACTCTGAATGAGCAGCATTAACAAAACCAAAGCTGCATGTCGGGCTGATGTGCAAAGCCCAAATTGTTAAGTCTAAAAGTCTTTAAAAACTACATTAGAACATGGAAATTAACTCACAAATATAAATTTGGGTTTCAAATTAGGTGGCGGGTTCAAATTAAGAGGGTTTTCCCTTTTGTTTGAATTCGGACTTGAGTTTGAGGCCCGAGTTCATAAATGCGAATTAATTAGGGCCCTTTTAGAGACAATGCTGTAATAAAAAATCATAGTTTCTTTTAGGATGGTCTTTAACCAAAAACTATAGAGACGAAGCCTCGCCGCACCAAACACATAAATCACGGGGCCCTCATTCGACTTAAATGACTTTATAAAAATCTTTAGAGAATCGGGACATGCCATTTAGCGAAGTTTTCATGGCTTCCACCGAAGTTAATAAGACGCTAACACTTTAGGCGCGCTTTTGATGATATATTTCCTAAATTCGGGAGTGCATTTCATGCAACCCAAATCTAAATCCCAAAACGTTGAATAAGAGGTGTTGAGGATCCGGGTGCATTTCATGCGACGTGATCCAAAACACGACTCTTAAACGCGTTACACTTTCGTAAAAAATAAAAAAAAAAAACTAAAAAGCGGTAAATAATCTTAAAATTGTACTATAGGATGGAATATATATAAAAAATCAGATTTTAGCCATTTATAATAATTTAAGCGACCGTGCTAGAACCACGGGATCCGGGGGTGCCTAACACCTTCCCTCGGGTCAACAGAATTCCTTACTCAGAATTTCTGGTTCGCAGACTCCAATTGGGAAGTCGAAAATTTTCCTCGACTTGGGATTTAAATTAAATCGGTGACTTGGGACACCAAAAGTCAATCCTATCCCAAGTGGCGACTCTAAAAAATAAATAAATAATCCCATTTTCGAATAATGTCACTTTAAATGGAAAAACTCCCTTTATACATTATCCTTCGGGGTAGGTGTGTAAAAAAGGAGGTGTGACATTCTCATAATATTTTTCGATTGCATAAAGGATCTTTAGATCGTGATGCAAGAGTGAGAAATAAAGTCATTTACTAAACAGCTGAAACAAAAGAGGATAACCGACACAAATTTCACTCTTTTTTGAGACAAGAAACTTGGTTTCTAAATCTTGGATATCCATGTTAATTTTGCCATATATAATTGAGCAAATGGGCCTCCATGGCTATTTAAAATGTTGAAATTAAGAATATGTCTTTTTTAAATTTTTTATGTGTAAAAGATAGATATCTTATGTGTAAAAGTAAATTGTGTAACAAGAAAGAAAAAAGGTTATAAAATTAAAAACAAATTTGCAAGGACCCACAAAACCATTTGAAGTGAACGAAAGGAAAACTACCAAGTTTGTCCTTTTAGAGCAACAACTAGTATTAGTACCCCGCGCGATGCGCGGATATTATTAGGCTATTTAGCCAAGCTTCTTTTGAGGCAACAATATTTTTTTTCTAAAACTAAGGTGTTTGGCCAATCTTTTGGAAAGAAAATGGTTTTGAGGAGAAACACAAGCAGTTTAAAATAATGTACTTTACCATCAATTGCAACGACTTGTAGTTACACTATTCGGGCATCAAAGAAAATGATACTCCTGTATAAAATTTTGTCAAAAAATGATATTACATTATTGTTGGAGAAATCAAATAAATTTTAGTTAATTACTTTATAAGATATTCTTAAACGTTTTTACTTATAAGTGTAATACTACATTCATAATTTTAGAAGAACATTACGCTTATTAATTGAATTTTTTTTTATAAAATAATGTCCTTTCAATTTAAAATAATTCTTTTTATATTCTCGTACAAATTCGAAAACTTTATATATAGAAAGTGTTTACTAATTGAAAAAACAATATGTAATATACTAAACGTATATTTCAATTGATTCTTTGTCAAAAAAAAAAGAGATCTACCATGATTGAATTATACACAAAAGGCTAACTAAATTATACTATTCTATATTAATATAGAATATAAATTTATGGTGGATCAATATATAGATATAATTATAGATATAGATACAAAATTACACATAAATATAAATATTGACATATAGATTTGATTTGTCTAAGATCTATTTAGATTATGTATAAGATTCATTCAACTACTTTCATTAATTATGTTTCTATTTATAATTCATAATAATTAATGTTGTCTTAAAATTACCAAGTGGCTTCATTTTAGCTTGCCACTTGGCTTAACCTCATGCTTCACTACTCTCATTTTAATATACTAAACGTATATTTCAATTGATTCTTTGTCAAAACAAAAGAGATCTACCATGATTGAATTATACACAAAAGGCTAACTAAATTATACTATTCTATATTAATATAGAATATAAATTTATGAGTGGATCAATATATAGATATAATTATAGATATAGATACAAAATTACACATAAATATAAATATTGACATATAGATTTGATTTGTCTTAGATCTATTTAGATTATGTATAAGATTCATTCAACTACTTCCATTAATTATACTTAAAATTACCAAGTGGCTTCATTTTAGCTTGCCACTTGGCTTAACCTCATGCTTCACTACTCTCCTTTTAATATAATATAGATGTTACTAATATTAGCCAATTCATAAAATTGCCAATAATCGCCAAATGCTACCAATATTACCCAATTAATTCTTAGCATTTCAATGACCGTAAGTCTTCCCGTTTTGGATATTGATGATGTTAATCCTAATTCCTATACTCTGTAATCGTTTCTTTTCATTAATTTTTTATTTTTGTTTTACTTTATTTTATGTTGCATTTAAGCTCTTATTTGTCTTGTTTCATTTTAGTCGATTTTAATAGTAATAAAAGCTAACAAAGTTGATGGTTAACTCTTAAATATCAATTTCAATTAGACAAAATAAAATCACCAGATGGCATCATCTTTCTTTTATGATAAATATTGAAACTAAAAATTTAAATGTGTCATTTATTAAAAGTAAATTAGATAGAACGTTGGAGTGATGAATCCTAAGAGGAAGAGTTGAGTACAACCCAGTGAAGAAAAAGGCTAGCTCCATTGTGTTGCTTAGCTTATTTAGTTACGAAAAACTGCTAGCGTATTTTTGCATTTCCGTTGTGTTTATAATGTGTTAGGTGTTAGTAGTCATTTGCTAGCGTATTTTTCCAATTCCTTTATGTTTATAATTAGTTAGGTTTTAATAGTAAACTGCTAGCGTAATTCCGCTGTTTCGAGTGAAAGTTGTTGGAATAAATTGGGCACATCTCAAGGAGTTTGAATCTTGATTATTGGACGATTTGTTAGAGATTTGAGGTAATTTGGATCGAAAATTGAACCATAATCGAAATGAAAGATGAACATGGAAGAAGATGAGATGTGTATCAATATGTATCATTTATGTATCCCAAATGTATCAAAACTGTATCTAATGTGTATCCATGTATATCTGTGTGTGAGATACATGCTAGATACATGTGTCGCAGAGAAACTTTTAAACTTGATTTTAACTACAAATTTGACTTCAAACAGTCTAAATGACCTCCAATCTTCCTCAAATTTTGTATATTACCTCATTTATGTGTTTTTAACGAATTTCAGCCATACCCAATTGAAAACAAAAATTGTTTTTATTATTTTTAGGTGACTTTCACTATTAGTACTGTATGGAAGTACTTAAACAATAATATGCTAGAGTTTAAATTTGTGATACAGACTAGATAATAAGCAAGCAAAGGGAAAGACGACCTTGTTAAATACCTTTTGCAATGCTAAGGAAAGAGAGGAACATGCAATTTCTACGTTATCTTTGTGTAAAAATCAAAGTATGGGCAAATTTAGTTCTGAAGTTCTTCAAGGTTAAAAAAACAAGAAAGAACGACACAAAAAAGAGAACCTTGAACGAAGTTCAGGATTGATCAAATAAGACTTTAAACATAATCGAAAGATCACAGGTAACTATTTAAATTTTGTAATTTTTTGTGGCTATTTCTGGTAATCAATGCTTGCCGGCTAATTGTTGTGTTGAATTCCACCATTAACGAGTGGAAGAAGCTCACATGAAAAATCGAAGAAGAAGACACAGTACGGGGAAAGTCGGTTATAACCGCTTTTCTGAAAAAAAGGTTGCAAAAATACATAAGCTCCCCCACACACATATATAGACTTCTACTTCTACAACTAACCTCTAACACCCCTAATCAAAGCTAATACAGCTGTACAAAAATATTATTCACGTGTGTATTTCTACATCCCCCCTTCAAGCTAGGTGTAGAAAAAATGTTTAAAACACCTAGCTTGGACATCAAATGATAATGTTGAGCAGTCCCCAGTCCCTTAGTGAGCAAATCAGCTTCTTGTTCTTCTGTTGGCACATATGTAGGACATATCAGCCCTTGCTGCACCTTTTCCCTTATGAAATGGCAATCTATCTCTATATGCTTGGTCCTTTCATGAAAAACTGGATTGTTGGCTATTTGCATGGCTGCTTTACTATCCGTGTGGAGCTGAATTGGAGTTGAGATCTCTACTCCCAGCTCTTTGAACATTCCCACTAGCCAAATCAACTCAGAGACAGTCAATGCCAAACTTCTATACTCAGATTCTGCTGAACTTCTTGCTACTGTGGTCTGCTTCTTAGATTTCCAAGAGATCAATGAACCACCAAACTTAACAAGATATCCAGTAACCGACTTTCTTGAGTTGGGACAGCTTGCCCAGTCTGCATCACAATACGCATTAAGAGTCATGCTCCCAACTGAATTCATAAGAATCCCCGGGCCAGGTTCATTCTTCACGTATTTTACTACTCTGTATGCTGCTTCCAAGTGAGACTGTTTGGGAGCTTGCATGAATTGACTCAGAGTTTGCACAATATAAGCAATGTCAGGTCTTGTTAAGGTCAGATATAAGAGCTTCCCAATCAACCTCTGAAAACCCCTCACATCTGTTAGGTGTTGGATCATCACCCAAATGGCAATATTCATCATACTCAGCAGTAGTGAGCCTCTTATTCTGCTCCATTGGTATAATGACAGGTTTAGCACCAGACAATCCCATTTCAGCTATAAGCTCTAGAGCATATTTTCTCTGACATAAAAGAATTCCCTTTCCAGACCTGCATACCTCAGTGCCTAGAAAATATTTCAAATTTCCCAAGTCCTTGATCTTGAAAGTCATGTGCAGTTTATGCTTTGCTTCTTGAATCAATGTGATGTCACTCCCAGTGATAAGAAGGTCATCAACATATACTAGTATAATGACCTGTTGTCCATTTTCTTCCTTGATGAACAAGGAATGATCATGTTTGCTCTGAGTGAAACCTGCTTGTAAGAGAGCTTCTGTGAGCTTCAAGTTCCATTGTCTTGAAGCTTGCTTAAGTCCATAAAGGGATTTGAGCAATCTGCAGCCCTTAGAATTCCCCCCTTGGCTGGTAACACCAGGTGGTAACTGCATATTGACTTCTTCTTCTAGGTCACCTTGAAGGAAAGCATTGTAGACATCCATTTGAAAGAGTGGCCATTGATGCATAGCAACCAGTGCAATAACAGCTCTCACTGTAACCATCTTAACTACTGGAGAAAAAGTCTTCTGATAGTCTATCCCTTCTTGTTGGCTGTATCCTTTGGCAACAAGCCTAGCTTTAAATCTCTCAACATCTCCATTAGATCTGTATTTGATTTTGTATACCCATCTGCATCCAATAGGTACTTTACCTTTAAGAATATCCACTATCTCCCAAGTTTTGTTCATAACCAAAGCATCCACTTCTACCTTCATTGCTTCAACCCATCTTGGGTCCTTCATGGCTTCTGTGTATGATGCAGGTTCTATTTCCTGTGAGGTTGCTGTCAAATAGGATTGATAAGTGGTTGATAAAGCACTATAGCTCAGGTAATTGGATATTGGATACATGCAAGTGGATGAAGATGCTCCATTGAGTGGATAAACATAGTCTTTCATCCAAATAGGTGGTTTGGAACCTCTACTGGATCTTCTGAGTTGTGCAACTTGAACATTCTTTGTGACCTCTGCAGTTGGCATATGCTCATGATGACCAGCTTCAGCAACTGGTGCCTGCTTAGCAGGGTCTTGACCATTTTCTTGTTGTACCAAGTCATGGTCATGCACAAAGTCCTGATTAACATTTTCATGCTCCTCTTCTGGTGTATGAGTTTGTTGTTGGTGCAGAGAATGGCCTTCTTCTCTTGACTTCAGCTCTAAGAACATAGGGGCTTGTTGTGCATCATCTTTTCCCAGTTGAAAAGGAAAGACATCCTCCTTGAATGTAACATCTCTACTGACAAAGAACTTTCTTTGCCTCAGGTCATACAGCTTGTACCCCTTTTGGGACACTGAATATCCCATATGAACTGCAGTAATAGCTCTAGGAGAGAACTTATCAACCCTCTCAGTTACTGTGGCAAAACACAAACACCCAATAGTCCTTAAGTGTGACATCTTGGGTGGTTTCTTGTGAAAGATCTCATATGGAGACTTCCCTGCTAAAATTGAAGAAGGCAATCAATTGATTAGATAAACTGCAGCTAACACACATTTTCCCCAGAATTGCAAAGGAATAGAGCCCTGAAATCTTAGGGCTCTTGCTACCTCCAAGACATGTCTGTGCCTTCTCTCCACCACTCTATTTTGCCGTGGAGTATGTGGACAACTGCATTAATGCAGGATGCCATTATCTGTCAAATAATCCCTGCATTCATGACTAAAGAACTCTGCACCATTATCAGTTCTCAAAACTTTCACAGTTTTGCCAAACTGTGTATGTACCATTTTAAGGAAGGATTTTAACATAACAACAGTGTCACTTATCAACTTCATTAGAAAAATCCAAATCATCTTAGAATGATCATCAACAAGAGTCAGAAAATATCTATTTCCATTATACGTAGGCACTTTATATGGACCCCAAATATCCACATGAATCAAATGAAAAATGTCTTCAGCTCTGTTGCTACTCAAAGGAAATGGCTTCCTTGTTTGCCTAGCTAAAGGACATACAGTACAATTATTGAGTTCACAATTAGAAAACTTCTTATTTTTAAGGAAATCTAATTGCTTCATGACTCTAACTGGCACATGCCCAAGTCTCTTATGCCAAGTAGTGAAGTTTGCTTGCATTCCCTCTACCAAACAGCTACTGACTCTTTGTGCCATTCTGTTTTTGTTGGATCCTTTTGGAATTAGGATATAGAGGCCACCTTTCTCCTTGCCAATCCCCTTCACTCTCCCAGTATATAGGTCCTGAAAGACACAAAATGTTGGGAAAAAATTAACTGAGCACTGCAGCTCTTTAGTTAATTTTGACACAGACAACAAGTTGTACTTGAAATCAGGCACACATAATACATCATGTATCTCATCATGATCTATAAGATTGTAACTTCCTTTACAGATGACAGACATATTCTTACCATTTGGTAAGTTTACATTACCTCCCCCGGGGTCAGGCTGACCAGCCATAGTTTTCAGCATTTCCCTGTTTGATGCCATATGATCAGTAGCACCAGTATCTATAATACAAAAATCACCTATAGTCTCTAATGGTTGTGAATTAGCATTATCTGCCATGGTTGCTGCATGCTCTTCTGACTTATCCTTGTTGATCATCTTCATGATCTGATTATATTGTTCATCTGTAAAGAAGTTCAGCATCCCTTGGCTCATCCCAACATTATCCTCATTTCCAGCAGCACTTTTACCAGAACTGTCATCACTCACAACCACATTAGCTTGCCTATATTGTTGCTGTCTCTTTCCTTTAAAACCAGGTGGATATCCAACCAGTTTGTAACAAGTTTCCCTTGTATGTCCTTTGTTTCGACAGTACTCACAATACAAATTATTAAACCTCCTAAATTTTGGCTGATTATCCTTAGAACTCATAAGGGCTGTTAAATCATTCACCTCACTTTTCACATTAACATGTGAACCATTTTCAAACACTCTCCTTTGATTCTCCTTATTTATTACCATTGCATAAGCACGACTAACATAGGGTGATGGAGATTGAAGTTGTATCTGACTTCTACTTGCATTATAAGATTCATTTAAGCCCATTAAGAACTGAAAAAGTTTTTGCTGTTCCAAGTGTTCGATGAAATCCTTAGTACCAGCCGTAACAGGGAGTGAAGGTATCATAGAGTTGTATTCATCCCAAAGTAATTTCAACCTAGAATGATATACTGAGATACTAGAGGTACCTTGAGAGATGGTAGCTATCTCACGTTGAAGGTTGTAGATCCTCGATCCGTTGACCTTGTCAAATCGATCCTGCAGATCTACCCGTACCTCATGAGCATCGCTAGCATACACTATTCCATTCACCAAATCTGGTGAAACTGTATTCATGATCCACGTCAGTACAGTAGCATTCACTCGTTCCCATTCCTCTTCCAGATCTGCTATAAATTGAGCTTTTGTACAGCTCCCATCGATGAACCCTAGCATTGCGCTTTGCTCGCAACACAATCACCATCGCCTTGCTCCAAACTGAGTAGTTTTCAGTTCCTTTGAGCTGTATCGATACAATGACATTGCTAGGATTATCAGAAGATTGCAAATACAGAGGATGACAAGGATTATCGATGTCCAAATTTGCCATAGCTGTTCTTCAGAAAATAGCTTCGAATTTTCTGCTAATGCTTTCAGAGTTTTGAATTGACCAGTAATCTCTAACTTCGATTGATCTACTCAAGCTCTGATACCATGTTGAATTCCACCATTAACGAGTGGAAGAAGCTCACATGAAAAATCGAAGAAGAAGACACAGTAGAGGGAAAGTCGGTTATAACCGCTTTTCTGAAAAAAAAGGTTGAAAAAATACATAAGCCCCCAAACACATATATATAGACTTTTACTTCTACAACTAACCTCTAACACCCCTAATCAAAGCTAATATAGCTGTACAAAAATATTAGTCACGTGTGTATTTCTACATGTAAGTTTGAGCATATTTCGGCTATTTCCGTACTTTACCCTGAACAAAATGCATAGAAAGTCGGATGATACATTACTAGAATGGAATGGGGGTGTGGACCATTAGAAAAGAGAAAAAGTTCTTTTTTATTCTTTTGCTAAGGAGAGAGAAAAGTTGAAGAAATAGGTAGAGACTCTGCTCAATCTGATTAAACAAAGATGCAGAATCTGCATGGGCGTGATAATAGGGTTGTTTTGTAATATGTCTCTATTTGACACTTATTTTGTATAAGCGGGAACTTCTACATTTTTTTATATTTGATTTTTTTTTAATTTTAAATATAGCATTTTAGTTTTAATGACAAGCTCTTGTAACCACAAGGTGTCATGATGGTTTAAAATTATTAGTTCGAGTTATTCTCTTGAACGTACTAAAAATCTTCTCTTTTTTTAAACTTCGTGTTCCATACACCGGAGAGAATAAGGCATCATGCTCCTTTACAATTTTAAAATTAAAAAAATAATCTTTTTAGATCTCGTATGTGTAAAAGACAGATATCTTACGTGTAAAAGTAAATTTTATGCGTAAAAAAGAAGTAGGATCATAAAACTAAAAGCAAATTCGTAAAGAGCCACGAAAGCATACAAAATGAAATAGGAGTATCACTCACATATCTCATTCGGAGACATTTTAGCTCAAATATTAAAGTAAGAGTCCAATGAAATAGGTCCAAATAGAAGAAAAAAGTTTTTTCTTTTTTTTAAAGTTTAAACCTTTTCCATTAAAAAAAGTTTAAAACATTTTCCATTAGAAAAGTGGTTTCATATTACCTTTTAAAAAAATTTAATACATAAACAAAATACTGATGATATATCTTATTCAGAAAGCGGGAATAATCTCCGAGCAACCGAAAATAAAAGGCGAAATACATAAACAGCCCCTTTAAGTTGTCCTCAACGATCAAATAAACACTTCAACTGAGCCTTTTTTCATATTGACACTTCAAGTGGTTATTAAGTAGATCAAGTAAACACCTGAGTGCAGCAGAGCATATGCGTGAGTTACACTTGCCAATGACATGTCAAATGATCCAATTAAAAAATGACACATGTAATTTCGACATAAAAACTTGACACATGTAATTTACCAAAAAAAATGCATTTAAAGAAGGAAAATACGTTTTTCCTAACCCCCCCCCCCCCCCCATCTTCTTCCTCTCATCCCCTTTTCCTAAATCTACCCAACTATCCCAAAATAATACATTCATCCAGAAGATTAGAGACTAGATAATAACTAATAAATTGATAATTAACAATTAATTTCCACCAATAATTTGTCAAATTGGGATGGTGCAAATGTCTCAAAATCGATTTAAGAAGCAACCAGCAAGTGGGTTTCTTCCAAATTGAAAGAAAAAAATCTGAAGTTCTTGAGGATTTGAAGGAAGGTGGCCACACCTCCAATGTCCGGAGAATGTTCTTGGAGACGGATTCAGAACTTTTCGAAAAGTGTGAAAAGCAACACAATGAAAGAGCAGCCGTTGCCAGCGGAGTTGTGGAGTAGTGCGAGCTGATTTGGAAGAAATTGGAAGAAGCTGAGGAACTGATCAGGTAGAACATGTTGGAACAACTTATCAATTCCAGCTGAGCTTGGTGCCAGTAGTACTTCTCTCTCTCATTAACCGGAATGCTTAGAACGTCAAACAATGCACGGTGATGGTTTTTGACTTTGCAAACTGAAGCTGATTTGCTCCGAGTTACTAGCTGAAGAAAAATCAAATATTTCTAAGGAGAATAATGGACCTGATGAATTGTGCTCTTGTTTTAAAATGGGTTTTATTGCCTAATGACCTAAAGCTTACTATTTATTTTCCAATAGAAAGAAAAGGTGACCAATAATGGAGGAGGAAAAGGTGAGACTAGCAGAAATGATGAAGTGAAAATTAGGGTGTGGGTATTGGGCTTAAATTAAAGACTTCATTAAGGGTATATTCGGAATAACACATACAATTACCGTTTATTAATGTTTGGGATGGGTAGACAACGTGCGTCTCCGAAAGTGCATTACACGCGAGGTGAGCTGACTGTATCAGGTGTTTGCTTGATCTACTTAATAACCACTTGAAGTGTCAATATGAAAAAGAGCTTAGTTGAGGTGTTTATTTGATCGTTGAGGACAACTTAAAGGAGCAGTTTATGTATTTCGCCAAAATAAAAAGTACATTAGTAGACGACGAAGAGAGCAATGTTCGCCGTTAAGTGAATGAAACGAACCTATTTTAACTGGACTAGTCTCAGTTAAAATGTGTTTGCTTTCCTTATTTCTTTGCATTTCCTTTCCTGACCAAAATGAATCTAAAACAGAAACAGTAAAAGGCTATATTCCTTTTTCCCTTCTTGTTTTTTCAATGCAAACACCGTAAATTTAACTTTTTAATATCAATGAAATCTGAACTAGTTTGTGCCTACATCAACTATTTCATCAAGTACTTGCTACCTCCCAACAGCATAGTCATTCTCCTACTATAAATGGAGTTTTAGCTCCTCCTAAATGGAAATAACTTGAAAAATGCTGACTTGGAACTTGGAATACCTAATCATCTACTTATGAAGAAACGTCTTTTGGAGTAATGACTTGATATACGACTACCGCTACCGTGATTTTTACATATATATATATATATATATATATATATATATATATATATATATATATATATATATTATTTTAAAAGTAGGAAATTCAAAAGTTAAAAGTTAAATTACCAAATTACCCTTTTAAATAACCTAAATATTCTACCTATTTAATAATATTAATATTTAAATTTGGTTTGTCCTTCTCGAAAGGTTGTGCCCCTCTAAATTTGTAACTAACCTTTTCAACTCTAGAATTAATCGTTNAACCTACCAAATATTCCTCACTATTTACCGACGTTGATCATATAGTACTATTCAACTTCGTAGGCTTTATGCGTGTAAGTACTTTTCTTTTGGTTCTAAGTTTCAAACAAATATTAATTCCAAAACTATATTTCTTTGGTGTTTGGTTTAAGAACCAACTTAATTGGTACTGTAGATTTGATTTTTTCTTGTCATAATTTTTATCTCAATTAATATTCCTTACTCTTATTCTTTCCCTTCTATTCTATTCATATATGATAAAACTTATCAATTCTTTATGCATTGACTTAGTTAATTTTAATTCCAAGTTTCAAATTAAACTAAGATTAATTCTAAAACTATATTTTGTCATGTTGATTTCAGAACTAACATCACAAAATACATGCTTTTCGCTCATCTTCATTTTTACCAAATAATATAGGCTTATCCACCAGAAAAAAATGTAGTGATTTGTTAGAATGTAATCACAAGAAGATAAAATACTGAAAGTTTACGTAGCTTATGAGACCATAATGGAAATCTCTCTACAAGCAATCGCATGAAGACACGATTAACTGCAACTACATTCAAATTCATAAACTGTGTTACCATTCCAATATACATATGTGAACTGGTGTTCCTCCTAACAAAGGTAATTTCATATCCACGCTCGAATACGAGACTATGGTTAAGGATGAATGTGCACTTATGGTTGCACGTGTACTACTCAGCTTTCATCTTTATTAACATTTTTGTTGCGAAATCTCAGGTGGAAACTTCAGCAAGGTAACTACTCTGTCAGCGCCACTAAACTTGCTTCTATCCAGTTCGTACTCCGACTTACCATCCTATTTTTTTTTTGTCTGCACCATTTGCAAGACGAACCTTTTACTGAATCGTTGCAGTAAAGAAGGCCATCTAGAAAGTCAAATGTAACAGCTATGTACAGATAGCCAGAGATTGAACTCGAAAGGAGTTTCATTGCGGAACTTGCTTTAAAAAGAATTACACAACATAATGCCATGAAAAAGTTAGAGGTCATTTTAGATGGGGCTAGATACTCTTACTTTATTCTTTAGTTTACAACCCTAAATACTACACAACTGGTATTCATGTGCAAAGCACGTGTCGAGAAACTAGTATATATATATATATATATATATATATAAGAGGGGAAAAGATTGCTGACATGGCACATCTCTTTGGCCAGGAATTGTATTTATCTCATCTCTCAATTGTTTGCCTTTTTTTCTTACTTATCTACTCAGAAAAATTGCAGAAAAACAGCTTATCTTTTCTCTTTCTTACTATGTCTTTATGGTATAAGTTACATGTTACTGTGTCTTTATGGTAGAAACTACACATTAATGTATCTTTATGATAGCAAAAAGCAATTACGGCTATTGATAGACGTAACTGCAAGCTCTTCTCTTTGAATCGTTTGAATGACTCTCCTAATTCATACTAATAAATAAGGGAAATCCCAAAGTCTTTATAACTACTCATGATATAAAGCTCTTGGTTGCTGGTGACAGCATTATATCGCAACAATGGTTAAAATAAGAAAAGGAGATGAAATAGTGATGTTGAAGCAAGACATCTTCTCCTTTTTAAAAAAAAATAATTTGGGCAACAGTAGAGAATTCCTCTTCGAATTCCATAGATAATTGCTGGAATTTGTACGTAGGTGTTTAATTTGTGGATGATTCTTTATTGAGTGATGCTTCAGATTTGGTTGTTTCCCATTGTAATAGTGTGCATGAAATCTTTTTGAAGAGCAGTAGACTACCCAGTCATCCTTCAACACGAGGTACTAGCTAGCTGACACCTTTTTCTATCATATAAACGATCAAAGAGATCATAGAAGCTATTTTTCAGTTAGATATATATGTAACGAAGTGTAGAGAACTAAGCGACATTCTTCTGAGCTCGCATTTTCTCATTGGAATTGGTGGAACAGCTTTCATGTAAATACTTGTGTGCGTCGTGCTATATTTTTTCAGTGTTCCTCACGGTATATTTTGTTTTTGATATTTGTCATGATACACATAGTCATCAATATGTTGTATCCGAAGTGCTATTGGTTTAACAATTGTCATTCTCATAGTGTTTAACCAAATAATGGTATTTCAGTCAAAGCTCTAAGTTTAGAAGAACTCGGGTTACTGATAATCAAAAATGAACAAAAGAAATTGATTTTGATAACATTAAGATAGATAGCAGAAAGCAAAGTAAACCAATATATTCAGTTGATATTTCGTGTCCTTACAAATGACTAGTCTTCTCCTTTTTATAGCTATCTCTAAGATATACGTTTTGCCTTTGCCATAATAAGGTCATTATAGACAATTAAAGGCATTAAATGCTATGTTACATAATTATTGTAATTTAATACAGATTCTCTAACGTTTTCAGTGTTTAATGCTTATTAAATATTGTGTGTGTACTCTCTTGTGCTGTCAGATTCATTCTTCTTAACTTTTAGATTTGAATAGGTACGAGTATCGAGTCTTTTGAATATCTGCTCGTGCCTCTGCTTGTACCTCTGCTCGCACCTGTTACAACTCGTGCCTCCTTGCCTACTATCACTCTTTGACCAGCCTTCGTGTCATGACACGTTATCTTTCAATCAATTCAATATGTAAACTCAATTTTTCCCAATACAGATAGTCCCCCCACTTGCCATTTATTCATCAATTGAATATTTGGGAAGTGCGTTTTATTAAAGCAAGAATATTTGCCGTCATAAATGCTATAATAGAATCGACGCTTCAGTTGTCACTTCCATTTAATGCTTGTTAAACGTGGCACCTTTTTGTTGGTTCTGCGACTTTGCAGTGCTTTTTAAGGCTCTTTTACGGCTTCACCAATTACGAAGCGACAATTCTCATTATGACCTTTCCATCATTGTACCTTTTCCTTTGACGGTTGCTTCTTAATATAAATATAGTTCTCATCTTTGTCTTTCTCACATAAATTTCAAAGCTTTCAGAATATTCAATTCTTGCTCTTCACCTTCCTCATATTGTCATGTCTTCATCAAACCCTAACCCTAGATGAGTTTCCATTGTTGATAACTTTCCTCCTTCCCCTAGTAGGAGCAGAAGAGGAGGTAGACTATGTAATTTAGGGTCTTCATCCATACGTGGTTCTTCTCTTCCTTCATCTAGTTCCAGTCCTTCTTCTAGAACCAGAGGTTCTCTTTCTCAAAGATCTTCTTCTAGGGGTAAGGAACCTTCTGAACCTCTTCGTGAGCCTTCAATAGATGAAATAGTTCCTGCGGAACTATCTTTCTATAATGATAGAGAATCCCTTAGAAATCAAGTGTCTTCTTTAGATCGTGCTGATATCTACCCCACTCAGATTATTGAGGGTCTGATTACTTTGGTTCGCAAAGAATGTCATTGGAGTCATGACTTCCCTATTATAATCCCCAATGCAAACCAGAGAATTACTTCTTATTTAATTAGGTTTTCTTTTGTTTATACATACCTTTTCACACTAGGTTTCAAACCTGCTATTGACACTGTTATCCTTGAATTTTGTCGTTTTTTCGACGTTTGTTTAGGTCAAATTGGCCCTCTAGTATGGAGGGTTGTTGCCTGTTTGAGGCATTTATCTAACATGGCAGGCGTGCCTTTCACCTTTTCTCATCTTATTCACCTTTATTCCCCCAGACTCTTTCGCCAAGGTGTTTTTACCTTAGTTGCAAGGAGTAAAAGAGTTTTGGTCAATCCTGAAGATGACAAAGACCGTGGCTGGTATGCCAGGTTTGTTGTTGCCCCCACTGTTGGTTTAGTGGGTGATGAGAATGTTCCCTTCCCTGAGAAGTGGAATTTTGCACGTGAGTTTTTTTTATATAACTCTCTCGTACCCTTTTTTTCTTCAATTTTGATGATTATTATCCTAATTTTCCTTTTCTTTTCCAGCAACCATGGGAATTGTTGACGATATTCCCAATTTTCGTGGTTGGTTAGGAAAGCTGTTGAATACTGCCCCAATGGAGGGTAGATCTTGGAAGACTCTTTCCCAACGATTTGGTTGGAAAGTGAAAACTCATGGTGAGAGAGTTTTTTTTATATATTACTTTTTCTTGAACTTACTTTAATCCTTCTTTTTATCAGGATTTACAGTTCGAGGGATTAGTGCCGAGGCGGTCGTGGCTTCTCGTATTTCTTTGGAAAGGGCCCAAGAAATAATTTTGGGCTCTTCATCGAAAAGAAAAGCCGTTGATGACTAAGACTCTGAAGAAGAGGAAGATGGGGGTTCCTTGGTAACAAGGCCACGAGCTCGTAGACGTATTATCTCTGATGATGAAGCATCCCCCCGCCGTCCTATTCCTCTTACTGAGTCTGTTGAAGCCAAGGTGGTGATCCCTGATGATGTTGATGATGTTCCCGCTGTTGCTCATGATTCTGTTGAGCAGCTTTTTAACCGCGGGTTTGGTAGTGAAGATTTTGGTCCGGTTTCTGATGAAGCACCCCTGGCTTCTTTTCCTACTTCCATTCCTGTGACTCCTTCTTTGCCGATCGTGGATGTTTCCGTTCCTCCCCAGACCGTTTTTAGTGCTTCTACTATTCCTCCTTCAGCAGTTCCCCCTCCACTTGTTCATCATACTGAGGTTGGTTCCTCAAGTAGAGGTACTGCTATTGTCACGACCCGGATCTCCCACCCTCGGGAGTCGTGATGGCGCCTACTAATAGGAGCTAGACAAGCCAACTAATTTAACATTTCTCTCAACATCATTAACAGTATAAAGAAGAACGAGGCAATTAATATAAAGACGGAAGTCTCGAAACATAAATAACTGAAACCAAGTGCGGAAATTCAAATACACCTCTACCCAGATCTGGTGTCACTAACTCACGAACTTCTACTGAGTGCTAAAAACAAAGTCTGAATAAGAATACAGTACTGTTTGATCCGATACAAGGGAAATCAAACGAAAGACAGAGATAAGAGAGACTCCGGGCCATGCGGACGCCAGCAAGCTACCTCGGAAATCCGTTGATATAACGACGAAACTATCTCAATACTGTAGCTCATATATAAGTGGTCGGCGCGCCACACGATCCCATTTCATAGTAGATACATAAGTAGACGGCATGCCACACAATCCCATTTTCATAATATATAAGTGGTCGGCGCGCCACACGATCCCATTTTCAGAATATATAAGTGGTCGGCGCGCCACACGATCCCATTTCTTAATTCATAGGTGGACGGCGTGCCACACGATCCCATTTCATAATATATAAGTGGTCGGCGTGCCACACGATCCCATATTATAGTTCAAAATATCTGACTTTGTAAAGAAGGCCCCATTAGGGGAATTCGACAACATAACACTTTAACCCGGCAAGGGTACAGCTAACAGCCCAAATATCCCGGCAAGGGAGAGTACATAATAATAGTCTACACGTCCCGGCAAGGGAATAATCACAACACATCCTCTTTTAAATCACTTCTTTCTCAACTATCACATTCTTGTTCGAGCCAACGCTCCAAAATATACCAATCACAATTCTTCCTCAACCGTTCACATTATATGAAATTTATCAATTAAACAAGGAAGTTGTGTCACATCATTCGAATTAAAAGCAATTAAGACTCACGGTCATGCTAGACTCCGGTGCATAGACAACCGTCACCATGCCTATACACCGTACTCCACATTTAGCAAGTAGCAAATAACATCCTAATCCTATTCCCTCAAGCCAAAGTTAGAACAAACACTTACCTCGGTCCAAGAATAGCAATCAACTCTCTAATACCGCCTTTCCTCTACAATCCAACTCCGAAACAATGATATCTAGGCATAATTAGTTCAATAATATCAATAAGGGCTCAAAAACATAATCCCATAGCCTAGAAATGAAATTCCTATCATTCTTCCAAAAACACCAAAATTCGACACCGGTCCCACATGGTCCAAACACGAGGCTCGGACCAAAACCCAATCACCCATAACCCCACGAGTTCAAATATATAATTTATTTCAAGATTCGACCCCAAATTGAGGTTGAATCACCCAAAATCCCCAAAGCCCTAACTCTACCCAAAACCCCCATTTTCTACTTTGATTTCAAGGTTTAGGGCTAGGAATTTAGTAATTAATAGAGGAAATTGAAAGAAAACAAGTTAGATGATACTTACCCAAGAAGTCTTTGGTGAAGAATAGCTCTAAAAATCGCTTATGGGGTGTGGGGAAGAAGAGCTCGTGTATTTTTATGAAAATCCCGAGCTACTGTTCTGTTTTTAACTTAAAAATTCGCTGGGCAAAATTGCCCTTCGCGTTCGCGGGAAAGGGGCCGCGTTCGCGAAGGGTAAACTGGACACTCCATCGCGAACGCGTGAAATAGAATGCGAACGCGTAGAAGAAAATGTTGGGGGGGTCCAGGGACTGTTATACGCGAACGCGTGAGGGGCCACGCGAACGCATTGAGGAAGCTGGCAAAGCTACGCGTTCGCGATAGTGAGGATGCGAACGCGAAGGAGGGGGAATTAGAACTACGCGATCGCGTGAAGTAGGACGCGAACGCGTAAGAGGGGAAGACCAACGCACTGCGAATTGCGAGCCTGAGGCCGCGTTCGCGAAGAACAAAATGCCTGTGTAAAAATGCAGCAGAATCTGATCCTTTCCTAAGTGTAAAAACACCCCGAACCACCTCCAATTCACTCCCGAGCCCTCGGGGCTCCTAGCCAATCACACACACTAACTCAATAACATCCTACGAACTTACTCGAGCGATCAAATCGCCAAAATAACATCAAAAATCATTGAATCAAGCCTCAAGATCATCATTTTCATTTCAAACTTCATAACTTCAAATTTTAGATATTTAGGTCCGAAACACGTCAAATGACATCCGATTTCGACCAAACTTTACAGAAAGCGCGTAACACATATTTAAGACTTGTACGGAGCGTCGGAACCAAAATACGAGCCCGATACCATAGTCTTTTGATCAATTTTCATTTCCATTTTCCTTAATAATTTGAGAAAAACAATTTCACAAAAAAATTCATTTCTCGGGCTCTCGACCTCGAAATTCGACTCCGGGCATATGCCCGAGTCCCATATTTTTCTACGGACCCTCCGGGACCGCCTAATCACGGGTCCGGGTCCGTTTACCAAAAATGTTGACCAAAGTCAACTTTAGCAATATTAATATCAAAATTCTTCAAAGTTTTCACAAAGTTCACATATTTCAACATAAAAGCTTTCCGGCTACGCGCCCGGACTGTGCACGCAAATCGAGGCAAGTAGAAATGAGGTTTTCAAGGCCTCGGAAACACGAAAAAGAGAGAAATCCGGTGATGACCCCTTTGGGTCGTCACAGCTATGAGGTAAGTCACCATTGAAGTTCCTGCTGAGGATAATCTTTTAAGGAAATCAGGTCAAGCAAGCGTGTGGCTAAAGCCTTTGATTGGTCCAGTTGAAAGAGCTAAGCTTGATAGCCACAGTTCTTTGACCTTGATGAATGACATAGTGCATGCTTCTTTAAAGGTATCTTTTTTTCAAGCTTTACTTTAACCTTTTTCTGTTTTCAGAGTTCTCATATTCTCTTCTCTTTTAGGTCAATTTAATTGGCACGGAAATGATGAAAAGAGTTACCCTCTCAGAACAACTAGCGCGTGACTATTAAGTGGAGGCAGATAATTGATCGCTGCCAACTCCGCACTACTAAAAAGTAGCAAGAGAGGGTCGAAATAGCTTTTATCCGATTTTGGGTCAGGATCGAATCCACAGAGAGCTAGGATTGGAATTGAGTATCTATCTAGCTTAGGATTGCGTGTGTGTTCTTAATTGGTCTTCTCATAATTTTTGGGGTTTTCTTTATATTCTACTATGATCAAACTATTAATTGAAAATGTAACTAGATTAAGCTAAGAGATAAATTGCTACAAGTTGTATCTATTAGTTTAAAAGGCACTAGGGTAGTGACCTTCACCTAGGTGGCTAATTGACGGGTAATTGCATCTAAGGAACGATTGACATGATTGGGGAAATATGTTATAACCGTTGCTCAATACTACCCACTCTACGCCTCTCGGTAGAAAGAGCAGTTTTGCCCAATTGACTCTCTCGAGACCAATTGGGCATGCATATTTGCCCAAGCAACTAGGGTTCAAGTCGGGTAACTACTCTCTCGAGTTTTAACCCTTTAATTGGAACTATCAAATCTCTTGAATCCATCCCAATTTCTTGTTGGGTCAATTTTGGAGACTTAGGCTCTCTTTCTCAAGAAGAGCATAGGTCAACTTAGCACAAACTAGTGTTTGCGACCACTAATTCATAAATTAAACCATAAAATTGACCCAAATAACAAACACCCATTATCAAACTAACCTTAAATCACAACACCCATCAATTACCCACACTAAGGTTGAGTCACAACCCTAGCTAATGGGTTTAGCTACTCATGCTTGAAGATAAACTCAGAGAAATAGATGAAGAGAAAGACATATTAATTAATTACTAAAGTAAATACAAAGTTTCAATGATTAAAACTACGTAAAGATGCCAAAAATAGCTAAGAAAGGTCTTCTCACGAGCGCAGCTACAGTGCTAAAATATCTAATACCCTAAAAATGGAAAAATATTCTATTTATACTAAGCTGGAAAAACTGGACAAAAATGCCTCTGCGGAGTCAATGCGGACCACACAAAATGGTGTGCGGCCGCACTAGGCTCTTGACTCTGAAAAATCAACTCTCTGAAACCAGGCTCCGCTGACCGCACAGAATGGACTGCGGCCGCGGAGGCCTCTAGCGCGGTCCGCACAAACACGACCGCGGACCGCACAAGCTTGAACCTTGGCACTTGACATCTCTCTGAAGTTTGCTTCCGCGAACCGCATAAAATGGTGGTGCGGCCGCGGTGTCTTCAGTGCGGGCCGCACAATATCTACTGAGGCCGCACTGCATTGATGCCTTATAAATCCAGTCTCTAAATCTCCCTAGTGCGGACCGCACAAAGTGTAGTGCGACCGCACTAGGCTTGTTTGTCCTAAGTTGTCTTGTCTTTGATACTTGTCACTACAAGAAATATGATTTTTTTTTTACAACGTTTAGTGGCGACTCAACCAGTTGCTACAAGAAATAAGGTTATTGCGGCGACTCACAAAGATTGCTACTAAAGCTGAAAGATTTAGTGGCGACCCTCTTCATAGCCACAGAAAGGAACATTTTAGTGGCGACTTTTCTTGTATCACCGCGAATGTTTATAAAATTTTCCAACAAAATATGGCTGTACAAAGTATTTGTGGCGACCTCCAACCAGTCGCCATGGAAAGATCTTTTGGGGCAACTTTGTCGCTACAACAAGTGGAAAAATTGTGGCAACCTTTAAAAGCGCCACTAAATCTTAGGGATTTTACAATTTAGTATCTGATTTGGAAATCCCTCCAGAAATGTAGAAATACATATCTCATTTCACACAAAATAAAAACAAATTGGAGCTTTTCAAGCATACCCGACGCCCTCTCCCCAAAATCACATCTGTGGCAAGTTTGATGCGGCAATTTCCCCTCACCCTTCTAAACTCGTCTCTTTTCTCTTTCGTATCTCCTCTCCTTCATCTGTTTCCTTCAAATCTAACCAAAATTTACCCAAATACACAAACCCTAGTGAATCGATTAATGCAAACAACTGTGTAAGAAGATAACACTAATTTTTTGCTTTATGCTCTGAAGAGGCAAACGCCCTAACCCCTTTCTCTACCATTCCTTCAGCCATTTTGGTATTCTGGCTGTTGCTGTTCACAATCCCCGACATGCGGCAAGGGTTTAGATCTTTATTATGCATAAAGGGTAAATCGCACGAAATCCAGACCGGCAACCTCCCTCCTCCACCTTATTATATATATATATATATATATATATATATATATATATATATATATATATATATATATATATATATATATATATATATACGTTTTTCATGTGTAGTT
>NW_017670597.1:538889-546428 GCF_001879085.1 Nicotiana attenuata
ATGTACTGGTGTTAGAATGGTTTGGCAAAGATTGCTCAAGTTCTAAATTTATGGTGCCATTCAATAAATGATGTTTTTGGAGTTGACATTATCATCTGCTTGTAGTTAAATATCCTACATATGGCAGATTTCATCAGTTGCAGAGTTCATTAATTTGTTCCGGTGAGAAGGCTAGTTGAATATATGCAAGTGCTTTAAATATGACAAATTACAATTCACTATCTGATGACTAAGCAGATACGCGAATAGATGAAAAAACAGTACCAACATCTTTAAGAATGATTACCCTGCAAATTGGCAGATTTTAGAAGAGTAGCAAATTGCAGCTCCGGGCAGCAAGTCGGTATATTATACTCCAGAATGTTCTTCTTTCCCCTGCACTAGGATAGTTTCCTGCTTAACTGAGATAAACTTGCCATACTTTTGTATAATATTCCTCTTCATCCCAAATCTTCTCTATTCAGAGAAAGTACAATGCATAGAAAGAATGAACTCTATTACATGGTATTTAGCATATGGAATGGAGATTAGGAGCTTTTTGGGTTTCTTATTCGCTTTTTCTTTTGGTCTCTGATTGGCTTTCTTTCCATCGCTAATGATATTTTCACTGAAAGCTTCAATTGTTTTTCCTGTCAGTGGGTCAGATTTTGGTGGTTATTGACCCAGTCTAATCGGATTCATGAAATCTTTCTCATTTTCTTTGCCCATTGGAGAAGAAACTATAAATAATATTCTTTGTCTTTGAACTTTGAGATCTATATTGGTTTTGTGGTTTCTTTTGGTGAATTCATATATTTATCCCTTCAGCAATGTTGTGTGATTAATGGACAATTATGCTGTTATGCTGATATCTTAAGCATGGATGTACATTTGTTATTTTAATTTTCTTCTCTCTGCCTTGTTTTTCTTTCATTTCTCTTTTCTGCTCATAATAAGGATGTGCTATCTTCTAGTTAATGCTATCGGTAGTTTTCAAGATCTTAAAGTGATGTTTGCAATTATTTCATTAAGATGAATCTCATTTGTTTCTTAGTGTAGGTTGGTAATGAAGAACAAATTCATGTTGCTATGCACATGGAGAAGATAACCCAACTTTATTGCGAGATGTTATTGGATGCTTGACAAGTATGAATCCTTTTAGTATATAGTTCCTAGCACTACCTTGTCGAACCTTTCCTCCCTTGTTTTTCTTCTATTAAGATTTAATGGCTCACTTTGGTAATTAGATAAAACAGAGATGCATCCGCTGATTATGATTTTTTCGATTTGCTCTGTTTATCGGCACTCTTAAACATATAACACCTCCATTATCGTGAAACTCAAGAGGTTTGTTTCGTTTCTTAATTTTCTCTTTATGTTATTGAGCATATTCTTTTTTTTCTTTCTAATTTGACATTTTCTGAAGATAATGTTATGCATGAGTGTACATATATATTTTTGTAATACTTTTTTAGAACATGTGGCTTTCAAACAGTAGTTGGTTAATTTCGATATATTTGAAGTGTCTTGTTTAGTCGGACCCCTACATGCCACAATAATATACTTGATAAATTTGATCTTGCCCAGATAGTTTGACAAACTTATTAAGCCTACATATTTGAAGTATCTTGTTGAATCTCAAAGAAAAATTGTTCCTAATACTTGTCAAATCTAAATTGAAACTTGAAATGAAGAGCAAGGAACAAATAAAAGGAATGGATCTTCTCCTAACCAATCTTCAGTTACCTAGGCGTTACGATTTTTTTTCCTATTCATTTATATTATCGAAAACATTCTTTATTAGCTAGGTTCTTTTAGGAGAATGTGGTACTAGGAGACCTATTGTCCTTGAACATATAGCTATGCACTGCAAGGCGTAGTTACTCTATTAAAACTAACAGAAAAAGGCTTTAATAATTACAATGTAAAAGATAAATTTTCTTCTGTTGTGTTTCTAAAAAAGACTTGTTTCATTGGCATTTAATTATTTTTATTAACTTCATTGTTGACAATTTATTCATGAAGGAGCTTTATTATGGTCACTATGAAAGGAAATTGGCATAAGGGCATTTAGTATTCCGTGATAGATTTATGTAATGACATGCTATTCAATTTGATTTTTTTCAGGTATGTAGATTCTAGATAGACATATACATGACTTGAATAACCTTTAGATTTTCATTCGGCATATATCTAATTTGAATGGAACTTTTTTTTCCTTCACTAGAAACTTTCGGTAAAGTAATTATGCATTGTGCTTCCAAACATTATCATGGTGACTCAGGGAAGTTTTCGAGGCTCGGGATTCTGAGGTCACGACTTGGGCTTGTATGTAGAGTCTCAAGACTACAAAGGAAAATGATGCTAGCGAAGGCAGAACTTGAAGACATCTTATTTTGCTTTATTTTGTTTTTGTTTTCATGTGTATGTATAATTACTATATGATACGATTTTTTATTAAATTTTTTCTATATTATGTTGTTTGACATATGTCTTTAGTGTTATCTCTTATAATGTTAATGCGTTTCCCTATTACCTTTGTGCAATAGTGGTAGTAATATTGATGCTACTATTATTATTTTTTTTTCAAAAACAATTACAATTTGTGGCGACTATGGTCGTCACTAACACTCTGGAAATTGTGGCGATTAACAGTTGCCATTGAAAGGGTCATAATTTTTAGTGGCAACCATAGGCGCCACTAAAGGTCTTCATCAGGAGCGACCTCACTCTCTTTTGACGAACTTGTCCTTACTTTTTGGGGCGAGTAAAGTCGCCAAAAATGTGTGTTTTTTGTGGCGACTCCTTGGAGTCGTCACAAATAATATTTTGTTACGGGTTTAGTTGCAGCAAACCTATAGTCGCCACTGAATATTTATAGTGGCGACTTTTTGATATTTAGTGACGACTTTAGTCGCCGCAAAAAGCCTGATTTCTTGTAGTGTGTGCAGGTTTCACTCCTTTTGAGCCGATTTTTGACATCTCGTCACTTTGTTGCTCAAACCTGCAATCAAGCACAACTTATGAGCCTTTCGGGACTATTTTGTAAGAATTTATACTCAAAGCGTAAGCAAGAAGGAGCATGAAACACGTCAAAATCCCTAGTTATCAACTCCCCCAAACTTAAACTTTTGACTTGTACCTCAAGCAAACAAAATAAGACCCACCCCTCGAGTTAAAATCCAAGAATTTCAGCTATCCTAAAGTAACCTCAACTAGCCTCAATTGGGACTAACAATTGCCCTCAATACGAATGCATCATTAACAACATTTAACCTTTGAAAAACCATGGATCAAGTGCGACACAAGAGCATCAAGAGTTGACCCAACACATCAAAGAACTCTTTCGATTACTTTGGTCATTGTGGAACCCAAACTCACACATCCTCAGCTCTCCCTAAGCACTCCTCACCTTTAGAATAGTGACACACAAAACGAGGTTAATGGGAATTCACTCATCTCTCTCAAGGAAAGGTCACAAGTCCGGATCTAGGTACCATATGCTTGCCCCTTATGTAAGTATCCAGTAATGTAAGCATCATTCAACTCAAGATCATATAGGGCTTTTGTGGATTCATTGTGAAGCCTTTTGGTTTAGGGTAGGTCATGTTTTTGTTCGAGTGGGTTCCATCTTCCCTTAAACACTTCTTTTGATTCATTTGGCACAATTCACTTGACTCATTGAGTCATTTCACTTCTTTCTAAGGGGTTAGAGAGACACATTGTCACTCTTTCTTATGCATTTCAAACCTTTTCTCCTTTTTCAACTTTCCACACCTTTCTTTTTCACCGCTTTTCTTGAATCCCTTTTAATTCTTTTTCACATTGAACTTTCTTTTTGTCTTTTTGCTTTTCTTTCTTTTTCATTGCCCTTCCTTTTCTTCACTTTTGTGACTTTTTACCACTTTGTTGTAATCCTCGTCTCTCCCCCCTAACTTATAATTTTGCCATGTGCTAAAGGAAAGATTTGGGTGCCAAGATAGGGTATCTTTTAGAATGGGTATAGGCTTGTATCATGGTTCTTGAAAGAAAAAGGTCTAAGGCTCAAAAGGGTTAACTAGGGATCATATCATTGGTAGGCTATGGAATTTGTTCAACTATCATTTGGATCAAGGATAGCCTATAATCACATCTCAAGTCAAATTTCACTTAAGATTTCGCCTCAACAAACATTCAGGGCAAGTTCTAGACCAATGGCTCAGGACATGGACTTGCAATTCGATTTCTCACCACACAAGCTAAGGGATTGCTAAAGATACTGAGTCGGGGGCCCACAACGACCTTAGATACGATTTGAGCACACAATGGTCCGAAAAACCATTTGATGATTATCGGTCAACACAAGAGTCTCAAGGCCACGACATTCACCATCCTAAACACAACAATTTGTTTTTGACCATAAGATCAAAGGCAAATGTGCTAGGCCCAAGTGAAGCTTTGCTTGATGCCCCTTAACTATAAACTACTAAAAACAAAAAGAAAAACGGACTCAAACCCTTAAGAAGGTTGTCACACCATCTATCATTGGGAAGAGCCACCCGGTTCACACAAAACTCCACCTTTGGAAAGAACCGTGGCATTAAGAAAACCAAAGGCTTATTAAAACGTCCAAAACAAAACAAAAGGCTACAAGCATATATAAGAAGCTAAAAACGAAAAAAATTTGCGAAAATAGAAAATAGAATAAATATGTACAATAGGGGATTTGAATATACAACGGGGAATGAATATATACAATGATGTAACTTTATATACAGACCAAAGGAAAGATAAAAAGTAGCGATAAAAGTAACTAAATAGTAAAATTATATACAGACCAAATGAAAAAACAAAGANTTATTACTACTGTTTGCGGAACTAAAAGTACATAAAATAAAGAACACAGAGATTTTACGTGGAAAACACCTGGCTCAAAAGGTGAAAAAACCACGACCTACTACTCAGTAGGATTTTCCCAAACTTCCACTAAAATCACTGAGCCAAAACTGCATTTACAAAACTCTTTGTAAACCTAAGAATTAACTCTAATCCCGTTGTGGCAACCAGCCTCTAACTGCTGCGACAACTTCAAGTTAACTCTAACTTGAATACTCAAAGTACCTAATACAATTGCTTCTATGAAAGCTGGAAAGGTACAACTTTAAAACACCTACTACAATTGAACTAGAATAAAAGAAAGACACATAAAACTCTTTATGGAGCTGGTTCTTCAATCTGGTTCTTGTAGCTTCTGGTTTGCACACTTGAATCACACACGAACTGCTTGCAAAAAGCCTTGCTATTTTGCTCCCAATTCACGTTTAACTTCTGCGTTTTTGTGCAAACTTTAATGTGAGAACATCCTGCAATTTATAGAGTTAGTAGATGAAGAAATAACTAGAGTTCTAATGCAACTCTTCCTTGGTGGAAGAGTTCTAGTTGATTTCAACTTCTAACTCCTTCCCTATCTTGAATTGTGTTCTCTTTGACTAAGGACTCCTTCTCCTTATCAATTATGCAACCTTTTCGATCAGGAGATATTAAATACACCAAGTTAAGCTTATCTCCTTCACGTGAAACCCACGTGCTCAAATCTGCCCGTTTCTGTGCACCTGAGTGATGGACCTGGTTCATCCTGAGTTCCTTTGTCAATCTTCAAAACTTAACCTTTACTTGGGCCAACATGAGCCTTTTTGGATTATTTTGTAAGAATTTGTAATCAAAGCGTAAGCAAGAAGGAGCATGAAACACATCAAAATCCCTAGTTATCAACTCCCCCAAACTTAAGGTTTTGCTTGTCCTCAAGCAAACAAAATAAGACCCACCCCTCGAGGTAAAATCCAAGAATTTTCAGCTATCCTAAAGTAACCTCAACTAGCCTCAATTGGAACTAACAATTGCCCTCAATACAAATGAATCATTAACAACATTTAACCTTTGAAAAACCCTGGATCAAGTGCGACACAAGAGCATCAAGAGTTGACTCAACACATCAAAGAACCCTTTCAATTACTTTGGTCATTGTGTAACCCAAACTCACACATCCTCAACTCTCCCTAAGCAAACCTCACCTTTAGAATAGTGGCACACAAAACGAGGTTAATGGGAATTAACTCATCTCTCTCAAGGAAAGGTCACAAGTCCGGCTCTAGGTACCATATGCTTGCCCCTTATGTAAGTATCCACTAATGTAAGCTTCATTCAACTCAAGATCATATAGGGCTTTTGTGGAGTCATCGTGAAGGCTTTTGGTTTAGGGTAGGTCATGTTTTTGTTGAAGTGGGTTCCATCTTCCCTTAAGCACTTCTTTTGATTCATTTGGCACAATTCACTTGACTCTTTGAGTCATTTCACTTCTTCCTAAGGGGTTAGAGAGACACATTGTCACTCTTTCTTATGCATTTAAAACCTTTTCTCCTTTTTCAACTTTCCACCCTTTCTTTCTTTTTCATTGCTTTTCTTGAATCCCTTTTTATTCTTTTTCACATTGAACTTTCTTTTTGTTTTTTTTTATTTTCTTTCTTTTTCATTGTCTTTCCTTTTCTTCACTTTTGTGCTTTTTTACCACTTTGTTGCAATTCTCGTCTCTCCCCAAACTTATACTTTTGCCATGTGCTAAAGGAAAGATTTGCGTCCAAGAGAGGGTATCTTTTAGAACGAGTATAGGCTTGTATCATGGTTCTTGAAAGAAAAAGGTCTAAGGCTCAAAAGGGTTAACTAGGGATTTTATCATTGGTAGGCTATGGAATTGTTCAATCTATCATTTGGATCAAGGAGAGCCTATAATCACGTCTCAAGTCAAAATTCACTTAGGATTTCACCTCAACAAACATTCAGGGCAAGTTCTAGACCAATGGCTCAGGACTTGGACTTGCAATTCAATTACTCACCACACAAGCTAAGGGATTGCTAAAGACATAGAGCCGGGGGCCCACAACGACCTTAGATACGATTTGAGCACACAATGATCCCGAAAAACCACTTGATAATTATCGGTCAACACAAGAGTCTCAAGGCCAGGACTTTTACCATCCTAAACACAACAATTTGTTTTTGACCATAAGATCAAAGGCAAATGTGCTAGGCCCAAGTGAAGTTTTGCTTGAGGTACCCTTAACTACAAACTACTAAAAACAAAAAGAAAAATGGACTCAAACCCTTAAGAAGGTTGTCACGCCATCTATCATTGGGAAGAGCCACCCGGTTCACACAACACTCCACCTTTGGAAAGAACCGTGGCATTAAGAAAACCAAAGGCTTATTGCAAATTTCAAAAACAAGAAGCTACGAATCACAAATAAGAAGCTAAAAATGAAAATTTTTTGTGGAAAATAGAATAAATATATACAAGAGGGGATTTGAATATACAATAGACGGGATGAATATATACAACGAAATGTAACTTTATATACAGACCAAAGGAAAGATAAAAAGTGCGATAAAAGTAGCTAAATATAAAATTATATACAGACCAAATGAAAATCAAGAAAGCATAAAATGTATCAATATATACAGTCATCCAAAAATGAAGGGCGCACCCCCTCGAATAAAAGCTGGCATTGTCCCCAATGCCAACTAGTC
>NW_017670597.1:548114-552024 GCF_001879085.1 Nicotiana attenuata
CTGAGCCCTCAGACGACTCAGTGGGAACATGCTCTGGTGCTTGGGCAGTGGTTGGTGGTGGAGGGGTATCTCTTAGCCTAAACCTCTCCGGCCAGTCTTCAACATACTCTGGCACGGAGTCTGAAGAAATGTCCCTTGACGGTTGGTACTCACTCCCCGAGGAATGGGAAGCAGCTCTGTCTGCAGCTTTGATTAGTTTCCTGGTCTTTTTTATGTTCTCCCGAGCTTGGGGAGTGAGTTTTACCATCTTCTTCCCTCCCCGAAAGGGTTCTCCTTTTCCCGGTTGTTTTGAGCCTTTTCTCACCATTGTCTGCAAACATCATTCAATGTATTTGTTAGTATCAATCCAAGCAGAACAAATTATTGCAGCAGAGCAAATTGTAGAACAAAAACACAGTATTGCAGACAGTTACAGAAGTTGCCTAGTGCGGACCGCACAAAATGGTAGTGCGCCGCACTGAGGCCATCGCGGTCCGCACAAGAATGACCGCGGTCCGCACAGGTATAGAGTTCCAAAAACAAGCTCTCTGAATCTCACCAGTGCTGTCCGCACAAAACCAACTGCGGCCGCACTGGGCCAGTGCGGACTGCACAAAATGTAGTGCGGCCGCACTGGGCAAAAGGTCACTTGGACACAAGATGGGACCGCGAACTGCACAGAAATGACTGCGGTCCGCGCTACGTGCCCAGACATGGCACTGAGTTAGGGTTCATCAGATTTTGCTTTTAAGTTCAAATTTTTACCTAAATAGGGTCCCTACTCGATTACCCAGTCCATTATACTCACCAACTCCACAAAATTGCCATGTAAACTAACCTAATCTAACAATTAGAGAAATATGGGGAGAAGAAGAACTACAAGTTAAGGAATATGAAAATAAAATGAAATTACATAATTAAACAAAGATGAATTGAGTGAAATGTTACCAGATAATGAGATGAAGTGCAACTAATCAATGTCAAGCAAGAGTTACGATGAAGATGCACAAGATGAACAGTAAAAAAAAGCTCTGAGAGTGAGGGGTTCAAAAAGGGTAAAAGGAGGCCCTTGGGGTCTATGTATAGAGAAACCCCTGGGGCCCATTCTCACCTACCAGTGCGGCCGCACAAAATGGACCGCGGACCGCACTGGTCTATTATGATCAGTTCCAACTTAGTAACCCACCGCGGTCCGCACACAATGGACCGCGACCGCGGTGGTCCACCGCGGACCGCACCAAATCAACCACGGCCGCGGTGGCAAACTTCAGAGAGCAATTTTGTCACCCTTTTGCCAGCGCGGACAGAACAAAGTGTAGTGCGGCCGCACTGGAAACTTCAGAGACTGTGCAATTTTTCAATTATGTCCTGCACTGCATCAATTCAATCCTGCAACATCTCACAACCAGTTAGCCCAAAAAATTAATCCTATACTATAAAGAAAATCAAAGCAAACAAAAAGAAAAACACATGGGTTGCCTCCCAAGAAGCGCCTGATTTAACGTCGCGGCACGACGCGGGTTACCATCACATCATTTGAAATGAACAACAGCCACCACATAGCTATCATCAAACTTCCTAAGATAATGCTTGACCCGGTGCCCATTCACTCTAAAGACTTCACCACTTTTATTCTTCAAATCTAGAGCACCAAACGGGGTCACACACATAGGGGTGTGCATTCGAATTGATTTATCGATAAATCGAATCGATTATTTGTTATTGGTTTATCGATATCGGTTTATCGATTTCTATTTCGATTTCGAAATTTTCCTTATCGAGTTATCGATTTCGATTTCGATTTTGTCCTCTTCGGTTATCGGTTTATAGATAAACAATAAGAAATACTAAAAAAAAATTAATTTTTTTGAATTTTTTACATTTTTTTTTACCCTTATTCTATAATACCTAAGTCCCTAACCCTATTATTTCATCTACCACATTTAAGGAATGATCATAATTAAAGCTCAAGGGAATGAAGTTCAAATTAATGGAAAATAGAATTAGTCGTAATGATGTATTTTTATTTTTTTTTATACCGTTGGAGTGTTGGTGGCATACATTTGATCCCTTACTTTAGTTTCGTTGCATGTGCTTGTTGACACAATTTTTATGTTATAAACGGTGTTCGTCTTATTTTAGCTTCTTTTGGTCCATATTAGTTAGGCGTGTTTATGGCGATATACTTTCTGTGGAATCCCGCAAATTTTCTTATTGGTGTAATCGACAACCGAATCGATAAGCCCCAAAAATTGATAAATCGGAATCGAAAAAATCGAAACCTTATTGAAAAGGTAACGATAAGCATATGTACAAATCGATAATCAATAACTAATTATCGATAAGGGTCAAAATCTAATCGATAAATCGAATGCACACCCCTACACACACACAACTTCAAATGGCCCACTCCACTTGGATTTCAGCTTTCCCGGGAACAACCTTAACCGAGAATTGAATAAGAGCACCAAATCACCAACTTTGAACTCCTTTCCACGAGCATATTTATCATGAAGGTACTTCATCTTGTCCTTATACAAGGACGAACTAGAGTATGCATGGAACCGAAATTCATCAAGTTCATTGAGTTGTTCAACACGAAGATTGGCCGCAACATCCCACTCAAGATTAAGCTTCCTCAAGGCTCACATGGCCTTATGATCCAACTCCACTGGTAGATGACATGCTTTCCCAAACACCAATCGGTACGGCGACATACCATTTGGGGGTCTTGTAAGCGGTCCGGTAATTCCATAGAGCATCATCTAACTTTTTAGACCAATCGGTCCTATTGGCATTGACGGTCTTGGATAAAATGCTCTTGATCTCCCTGTTAGACACTTCCACCTGGCCACTTGTTTGAGGATGATAAGGCGTAGACACTTTGTTGTTGACACCATACTTGGAAAGCAAGGCATCAAAAGCTCTATTACAAAAATGCGATCCTCCATCACTAATAATTGCCCGAGGTGTACCAAACCCTATGAAAATACTCTTCTTCAGAAATGCCACCACACTCCTAGCTTCATTGTTGGGCAGGGCCACGGCCTCGACCCATTTTGAGACATAATCAACCGCCACAAGAATGTAGGTGTTTCCACACGAGCTTACAAAAGGGCCCATAAAATTGATACCCCATACATCAAAGACATCAACTTCAAGAATGGTGTTTAGAGGCATCTCATCTTTCTTGGAAATCCTGCCCGCTCGTTGACATTGATCACATCTTTTTACTAGGTCACTTGCATCTTTGAACAAGGTTGGCCAATAAAAACCACAACTCAGAACTTTCGAAGCCGTCCTCGCCCCTCCATGATGGCCACCATATGGGGAGGAATGACAAGCCTCTAATATGCTAAATTGCTCCTCCTCAGGTACACACCTCCGGATGACTCCATAGGTGCAAATCTTGAACAATTATGGCTCGTCCCAATAGAAGTCCAAACTATCCCGTTTGAGCTTCTTCCTTTGGTTAGAAGAGAGCTCACACGGGATGATGCCAGTCACAAGGAAATTAGCGATGTCCGCAAACCATGGCATATCACACATCGACACAGAAAGTAGTTGCTCATCGAGGAATGTATCATTGATCTGTAGGCCATCACACGGCCTTCCTTCCTCCTCCAAGCGGGACAAATGATCCGTAACTTGGTTCTCACTACCTTTCCGGTCCACTATTTCCAAATCAAACTCTTGAAGAAGTAGCACCCATCTCATCAACCTTGCCTTGGAATCTTTCTTGGTCATCAAATACCTAAGGGCGGCATGGTCGGTGTGCACTATGACTTTGGCCCCCATAAGATATGGCCGAAATTTTTCCATGGCGGACACAATAGCCAACAATTCCTTCTCCGTCACCATGTAGTTACGTTGAACTTCATTCATAGTCTTGCTTGCATAGTACACGGGATGAAACATTTTGTTCACTCTT